>NW_024355205.1:38993970-38995242 GCF_902729225.1 Pteropus medius | reverse complement strand
GGCCCTGCCCCCAGGCCAGAAGACAGCTCCAGACCCGACCCCGCCCTGACCCCCAGCCGGCCCCCCGCCCGAGAAGGCCCCGTGGGCCCTGCTTCCCAGACACGGACAGCACTCCACCGTCGGGGAGATGTTATTTCTAGAAAACGCGACAAGCTCTGCTCAGCCAGAGTGGCTAGTGCACACAGGAGCACGGTCACAGCGAGGCCCACAGGGACCCGGGCACTGGACCCCAAGGGCTGGTGAGGCTGAGCGTGAGAGGCCAGCACGGGGGGCGGCTCAGCCACGGAGGGGGCCGAGAGGCAGTGGTGTCCAGACTCAGACGCCCCACGTGCCCCAGCGCGGAAGACAGGCGCTCTGTCCCGGAGCGGGGTCCGGCGGGCAGCAGGGCTGGGGCCGTGAGGCTGCAGCAGCCCGGCAGGGAGGGCCGGGCGGCCTCAGAAGCCCGTGTCCACGCTCAGGGTGCGGCGGGTGACGTGCTCCAGCTCCCCGGACACGTAGTCGGCCATGCTGACGTGGTAGTGCGCCAGCATCTTCAGCATCAGCCGCAGGTGCAGCCACCACTGTTCCCGGGGCATGCGGTGCCTGGTGGGCGGGGCGAGGGTTGGGGCACCTCCTCGGGCCACGGCCCCGCCAGGGACCACGGCCCTCCTCCAAACCCCGGCCCCTCCCGGCCCTGCACATGAGTAGTCCCAGGCGGTGGGGTCGGGGTCCCCGTCCCTGGGCCCGCACCCAGGACGGGCTCGGCACACCCACCAGGGACCAGAGGGCAGGCACGTGCGCTCAGAGCTGACAGTCCGCAGCTGGCCCAGCACACTCGCCTGGGGAGGCCCGGACCTGGCGGTCCACCCTCACTTCCGAGGGACTCACTCAAAGTCAGTGTCCTTCTTGAGCTCGGTGACGGGGCTGAAGGCCACCGCCTTCTTCCGCAGGCCGATCACGCAGGCCGAGTCGGGGGCGTTGGCGAACACGTGCCCTGCGGACACAGACAGGTGCTACGGGCCACCCCCCAGGGCCGCGGCAGAGGGCAAGGTTGGGCCGGGCCAGCACGCCCACGTACCGTTGCGGTAGACGGCCTGGAGCTTCTCGGACATCCAGAGCATGGCCTTCACCCCTAGCTTGGTCCCGTAGTTCCGGTCGAAGGGGGTAGGAGCCCCACCCTGCAGATGGTGAGGCCGAGGTCTGGCGTGCATGCCCGCCCAGGAGTCCCCAACTTCGGCCCCGCTGGGACCCCAGGGGAGTCCTCCAGACAGCTTCTGACACCCCACCCTCTCT
>NW_024355205.1:38992947-38993920 GCF_902729225.1 Pteropus medius | reverse complement strand
CTTCCAGAGGCCAGGTATCGGGTCGCCATGGGGTGACCCGCGTGGACTCATGCATCCAACAGGCAGCCCCCCCCCAACAGTAAACGTGGGCCTCCCTGTGCCCATGACCCTCACATCAGGCTGTGAAACCCCACAGATCCAGTTCCCTGCAGCCCCGCCCCTTCCCAGTGGGGAGGCCTCAGCACACAGGAGCCTGGTGCCCTGCCCTGTACCCTGTGCCGGGCGGGGGTGGGGAGGGTGAGCCCTGGCTGGGCTGTGAGCGTGAGGTCCTCACCCTGCCCTGTCCCTCTGGACCCTCGGCCCAACCACAGAGATGGAGGCAGGGCCAGGGGGCCACCATCCAGCACCCACACTCCCCACGCCATACCTGCTGCAGGTGGCCCAGGACGTTGGTCCTGCAGTCGAAGACGCCCTTGCCCTCGGAGGAGTACAGGTTGTACAGGAACTCCGTGGTGTAGTGATCATGGCACTTCTCATTCCTGGGGACAGTGACCGAGGACCCAAGCTGGGTGGGAGCTGGCTCCGGCCACCCCTGCTGCCGAGCCCCCGGGCCGGGCCGCAGCCTCTCGGAACGCCAACCCCGACCCCGACTCTCCAAGGCCCCCCTGTTCTGTCCCGAAGCCCCCACCGTGGCTTAGACAGACCGTCCCCGGCCAAGCACAAGGCCACCGGGCCTCACCGAAGCACCAGGCCCCTCTGGATCTCTGTCTTCATCTTCTCAGTCATGTGCTCCACGTTGGCCTGAGGGGCGAGGGACACGGTGAGCCGGGGCCAGTCGGCAGCCAGCACTGCCCCCCAGCCCCCCCGCAGCTGAAGGCAGGCTACCCAGGAAGGAACATTCCAGACTAACTGGCAGGCAGGGTCACCATGACCCAGGGGGGCAGGGGGCTGGCAGGAGGGCACCGAGAGGTGGCAGCTAGACCATGAGGCCATGGAAGCCACAAGGTGGACGCAGGGTGGGGGGCTGCAGGGG
>NW_024355205.1:38981914-38992599 GCF_902729225.1 Pteropus medius | reverse complement strand
TGGTGAGGGCCATGGGGACTCGCTCTGATGCAGGTGGCAGGGTGGGGAGGAGGCCGGGACGGTCCCAGGCCCCACGAGCCCAGGGCTCTGCAGCCCTCACCGCGGGCCACAGGACCCCTGACCGGGAGATTCTGCCACGGTGGGGGCGGGGACATGTGGTGGGTGGAGGCCAGGGACACCGCTGAGGGGATGTCCCTGACGCTGGGCCTCCACGTCTCATCTGTAATCAGGGAAAGTCACTACTGCCACTGTAGGTCATTGTAAACACAGGAGCAGGGACACGTGAAACAACGTGCTCTGTAGACGCTAACAACAGGACACGCGTCACAACCTCCACTCTGAACGTTACACAGAGAATCGAAAAACGGGAAATGAAATAGGAAAAGTAGGTGACTGGGGTCTGAAGCAAGAGATTAAACCCCAGATAACAGACGCACAGCGAAGAGGAGGAAGCCGCTGTAGCGTTTGCAAAGGGTCACTGTCCTTCATGTGTAAAGAGCACTTGCAAACAAACAAGAAAGTTCACCAAGAGAAAAGTGGGCAGGGGATAGAAAAAGACGTTTTAAAGAAAACCAGAAATGGGCAATAAATGTACAGGAGAATCGACTGCGTCGGAAATCAGAGCAGCGAATTAAAACAAACCCGCCTTCCCGTCAGAGGCGAGGAAGACAGGCCCGGCTCGGGGCTGGCGAGGGGCGGGCACGGAAGGTTCGGCGGGGCCGTGGGTGACCCACGGCGGAGGGAGGTGGGGGCGGGGCTCAAAGCCCTGCGGGATCGGGGCTCTGGGTTGGGAGATGCGGGGGGCCCTTCAGTTCCTTGTTTGTTTTAATCCTATTTTTTCTCTAATGACAGGCAGAACCTGCTGGGGTTCAACGCGCCCCTTCCAGCCTCCAAACCCCCCACGGAGTGGGTACCCGTGGGGCAAAGATGGGGCTGGGAGAGGCCTTGAGGGTGGGGAGCACAGTGAAGAGGGCCCCATGGAGCACCCACTGGGGCCGCCTCGGGGATGGGGACTCCCACGGGAAGTCCGTGCCGAGGCAGACGGCTGGGACCACCTTAGGGCTCTCCTGGGCCCCCACCCACCCTCTGCGACCCAGCCGGTGGCCTCAGTTCCCACACCTCCACGTGTGGCCGCTTCACTGGACAGAACCGTGGCCCGTTGTCCACAGTAGCACAGCGAAGTGGGCTCAGCCCTGTCCCTCACGCTCACGCCCAGTGACCCCGAGCCACACCCCTGCCGAGCATCCGTAAGGCCTCAGGGCAGCCAGGCAGGCCCCACGCCCTGTCCCCCGCGCCCCGCCTCCTGAGGTACACCATGCCACCCCACGGGATGGTACACCATGCCACCCCTGCGGCATGCAGCCCTGGGGGCGGCGGGGCCCTGGCACCCACCTCCATGGCGGCGTTGACGGCGGTGTCGGAGCCCAGGCTGAAGTCGGTGCCCGGCACGTTATTGCTGATGGTGGCTGGGACGACGCACATGACGATGCACAGCTCCTCGTAGCGGCCCCGCGCCTCCGCCAGCTGCAGCACCCCCTCATAGGCCTGCGGGCAGGGCGCCGGGCCCCGAGAGGCGGGGCTGCTGGGAGGGGAAGGCATGGCCCGCCCGGAGCTCTGCGGTCCCATGGGCCGGGCAGGAGGCCACCCCCCGCCCAGACCCCTCCGCCCTCCCCACAAGCACCCCCGGTCGCCAGCTTCGCCGTGAGCTGCGAAACCCTCAGGAGAAGGTGAACCCCTCCCAACGCCAACGCCACTGTCCCCAGGGCACGCGGGGTCTCCGGAGGGGCCTGGGCAGAGGGTGCTGCTTTCAGGCCCCGCGTGGCCTCACCTCGAAGCCCCCGATGACCAGCAGGGCGTGGATGTTGTAGCTGCGTATGTTTTCCACAATGTTCTCCATGTAGCCCTTGGGCAGAGTCCTGCAGTGGGAGACAGTCGGACGAACACTCGGCGTCTGCACAGACTGAGGCCGGCAGGACACACGTCCACGCTGCACCTGACCTGCCCCCGACCTCAGGGCGCAGGCCCTGTGGGGCTGCAATTCTTGGTTAGAGGCAGAAGCAGAAGCTCGAGGCCCCGGGCGTGTGGGGTTTGCCGTGGGGGCATGGCCTGGCACCCACTCACCACCCTCGCCGGCCACTGGCCAGGTGACCGTGGGCGTGGGGCCGCAGAGCAGTCCTTCCCACCCAGGTGACCGCAGGCGAGCACTAGGCCAGCAAGCCCCAGGCCGCAGGCTCCGGGGCTGGTTTCCCCTGGCGGCTCTTCGGCCAAGCCCACAGCCTGCACCTTCAACCCAGCTGCCCGTGGCGGCCAGCGGCCTGCCGCTCACCGCTTGGTCCCCAGCATGGAGCCGCCGCGTCCCAGCCAGCCGGCCACATCATGCCAGCTCACTTCTTGCACCTGCAGGGAGGAGACCCCGCTTAAGGGGGTTGGCCGAGGCCCCAGTCAATTCCCGAGGCACTGGCCCTGCGATGAGGGACAGCATGCCCACAGGGGGACATAGGCCGTGCCAGCAGTGACCACCCAGCCATAGGTCCAAGTGAGCCTCAGGGCCTGGGCTGGGCACAGCTAGGGTAGACCTAGGGCCTCTCCCTCATCCTCTGACCCGTCTTCCTCATGAACTGGACTGACCGTCCCACGCTGGCACACTGGAGGCCCCGTGTGTCGGCGGGGAAGCTGGGGGTGGGTTCTGAACAGCTGACGCCCCACGTGCCCCACCCCCGCACACCTACCTGACCCCTGGCCAGGCCCTCGAAGCCATCGTGCACCACGTACACGGTGTGGCCATGAGAGATGCCGGTGCGCACAGCCGAGCGCACGGCCGCGTTCATGCCGGCCGCCGGGGCGCCCACGTTCAGGATGGCCAGGGAGAAGCCGGTCTTCGGGGAAGGGGACAGAGACAGGCACGTGAACACAGGGCTGCGGGGCCACTGATGACGGAAGTCGGCGACAGCCAGCCTCCCATGCCAGCCCAACTCCCGGAGTGACAAACCCCTCAGGACGCCATGAGCTCCTGGCAAAGAGTGGGCGGGTTGCGGGGCAGGCTCCACTCGGCGAAGGCGGGGTCCTGGCCACGGGCATTAGCGGGACTTGGTCCCTCCGGGCCCAGCACCTTCGCGAGGCAGCAGGGCAGGTTCAGGCCAGCGTCCAACGCTGCCTGGAAACCTCACAATCACCCCACACAAGCAGGCCAGCGGCCAGCACCCCAAAGCCCTTGGCAAGAGGTACAGACGCAGAGGGACAGTTTCTGGTGTCCACAGTGAGTAAGCAGCAGGAGACACTTCCAGGGTTAACTCAACCTGGCACAGCCAAAACACTCCCGCCTCTACCTGGAGTCAGTGTGCGGAGCCTCCCACACTGTCCTCGGAGCCGGCCATCCCCAGCGCTCCTGGCCACTGTGGCCTGGGGCCTCACGAGCAGTGAGGCTCCAGATGCAACCCAGCCCCGCT
Source organism: Pteropus medius (assembly GCF_902729225.1). NCBI lineage: Eukaryota > Metazoa > Chordata > Mammalia > Chiroptera > Pteropodidae > Pteropus > Pteropus medius. The sequence continues at coordinate 38,989,153 of NW_024355205.1, read as the reverse complement.
GCCCCGAGGCAGTCACACCCCGGCGGGTCTCGGGAGGGGACGTGCAGGCCGCTCTGCTGGCCGGGTACTGCCCGTGCCTCACTGGCTCCTGGGATCAAAAGGGGGCTGGGGAGATGGGCCATGAATGGTGACACTGCTTAGGTGACAACACGCAGGGGCCTCCTCAAAGGGGGAACAGCGTCAGCGACGCAGCCCGGGCACTGGCCGGCCCCGAGCCTCCGCCGCAAGGCGGCCTCCACTTTCCCATGGCTGTGGCTCTGGGACCCCGCCGTCCAGCACTGTCTTGGCGGGACCCTTCCCTTGTCCCCTGGGGCTTCAGAAACGAGTCCTACTGTCATGCTTATTTTGAAGACAGCCCTCAGGTTCTTAGCCACCTTGGGACAGTTCATGGGACGGTTCATAAACATCAGATCCCTTCACCCTTGAGTGAAATCGTGACCCTGACTCTATGTCCCACACTGTTTGGTGAGCGAGCGGCCACCATGACCTCCCGGCCCGGACGCAGGCTGCCTGGGACCTGCTGGTCAGGTAGAAGCTGAGCCTCACCCTCAGTTCACGATGCAGAAGCCCCACAGCGGGCAGAGCCCGGCCCCCGGGCTGACCCCGGCCCCACAGCTGGCCCCGCAGGCCGAGGTAACCGCCTCACCACCTCACCTTCTCCTTGGAGAGCTTCTGGTGTGCGAGCAGCTTGTAAATGCTCCAGTTGTTCTCAAAGCTCCTGAAACAGAAGCCAGCCACGCGTCAGGGGCCCACGGCCAGGCCGCTCCACGTGACCCCAACGCCCTCACAGCTCAGCCAGCCCGCCCGGGGTCGGCGGCTCCCGTCCGCCGCACGGCCAGCCTGCGGCCCGCCTCGGGGGCCATGAGGCCCCGTTCCTCCTGCAGACTGCTCGGCCACTCACTCACAGGAAGAGGGTGTCAGCAGAGTGCAGTCGCCACCTCTGCAGGTTGTGTGTCCTGCGTGTCAAGGGCACGGCGGGGTGCCAGAGGCCTGGGAGTCTGCCGTGGACCCCGAGCCCGCGAGGCCCTCACCTGCCGCGGAGCTGGATGGCCTCGTCGAACCTCTTCTCATCCATGGCCTTCTGGACCTCCTTTGTCTTAAAGAACACAGAGCACAGACTGGGGGGGGTGGTCTGCAGCACACACAGCCACTACCCGACGCGGCGAGCCTGTCTCAGACTGCGGGACAGCGGTCACTGCCAAGGCCAGCAACCAGGAGGGCTGACTGAAGCTGAGCGGGGCCCACCTGGCCTGGCCCCCAGGCCTTCCCCGGCCACCCTTGCTCCTCCTCAGGCCCCGGAGCCCGATCGAGGCCCATCTGGCCCCTGGACCACAGCTGACGCCCAGCCCAGAAGGACGGCCAGTGACGTCACAGCAGGAGATTCTTCCGAGAGAAGTGTCAGCGTGCCCACCCCTCACCCGGCGCAGGGCCCCCCAAACCTGCGGATCAGGGCCAGCGTCCCCGTGCCCAGCCTCTCAGCCTCTGGGCCCTCACCTCCCACTCCCCCTTCCTGTGGCCCCTGCCCTGGCCACACCAAATGTCCCCACACCGTCTGCCAGAGGTCACCCAGCAGCTCTAGCCACCCACCCCTCCTCCCTCCCATCTTTTGCCCCAGATGCTTCCTCCCGCCTCCCAGTAAGCTGCGTCCACAGCCACTGGCTCTGGGAAGCTAAGTGACCTCAGCTTAGCTCCCACCACCTCTCTCAAGGCTCAGCCCACCCTGGGACACGTTCACCCGCCACCTCGAGGGCTGCAGGCTTCAGATACCCTGAGGTTCACCTGCCACCTGGAGGGCTGCAGGCTTCAGATACCCTGAGGCCAGCTGGGGCATAGGGGGAGCAACGAACCCAGACGGCCAGGACAGGAGGTGGCGATGCACCTGCTGCCTGCTCCCCCAAACACGAGAGATGAGACTGGGGGGGGCCTGCCCAGAGTGGGGGGGCCTGCGAGCCTGGAGGGACCGGTGGTTCCGGCGGGGAGGGGAGCGCCACAAAGGCCCCAGAGCACCGTCCTCAGGAGGCAGGGGCCACATACTCACCACCTGCACACACTCCATGAGGGGCAGCCGCACGGACTTGTTCCCGGACAGGCTGACCACGCAGGCCGGCGTGTCGGGCGTGGCCTCCAGCAGCGCCATCACCGCCTCCATGCCCATCTTGCTACTCTGAGCGGGAGGGGGAAGGGGCAGGGCTCAGGCAGGCTCAGCCCACCCCTCACCCTGCATGCACGCATGTGCACGCGCATGCATGCGTGTGCACGCACATGCACACACGTGCACACACGTGCACAGCATACACACTCGCTCGGCCCTCCTCTGCTGCCAGCCTGCTGGCCGCCACATCACATACCCAACGTCACTTTGCAGATGCACAAACCCTCAACTTTTGGAGCCACACACACACACACACACACACACACACACACACACACAGAGATCGAAGCTTCTAGATCAAGTGGCACCAGAAACAGCGACATAATATGATCACGATTCACAACAGCCCATCCAGGCACCATGTCACGGGGCTTCGTGCAGCCCTGCCAGGATGGTGTGGCCCCAGGCTGCAGTGACACGACTCGCCCATGGTCACTCAGCCTGACACGGGAAGGGCGAGGGTTGGAAGTGGCTTCTGGGGTTCTTTCTGCTATGACAAGTTTTCTCTATCGGGGCTCCTGTGTGTCACAGCTTTCCTGGTGTGTGTGCAAACGACAGACTGGGCCAGCTGGGCTGGGCCAGCTGAAACCTTTAGGAACTGCCCTCCTTGGACACAAATCAAAAATGCAGGTCTTGGCACAGCCAGGGGGACAGACAGGCGTGCAAAAAAGCAAGACCCGCGGCACCATGCCCCCTGCTCAGTGAGGGACCGCAGACTGACCCCCGCCCCCCGCTGCACCCTCAGACAGTGCTACCCCGGTCTCCGGCCGTCTGCACAGCCCAGGAGCGAAGCACCAGCTGCTCAGGTCTGTGTCGGGAACGGCCTTGGAGGGACGTTCCTGCCCCCTTGGGAGCACTGTGCTCATGAGGGAAGACGGGTCCCCTGAGCTGTGGCTCCTCCCCTATGACGGGACACACTGTGTGGGTGGGAGTCGTCCCGTGGGAACTGGACTCAGGGACCAGCGCGGAATGCTGCCTGCCACTCTGGCCGTGAGTTATAAACTGTCCTCAGTCTCTGACCCAGGGATCTCGTGTCTTCTGCCAGCACCCACGGAACCGACAGGCCAGCCTGCTCTCCTGCAGGTCGGGGAGACCCCCAAGCCGCCCCAGCACCTCCCTGCTGCCCAGGCCTGGAGGACGGCTACTGCTTGTGCCCGATGCCCCAGGCCCCTCCCGAGGGCACCCGAGGCCTCGCGTAGGGTGCAGAGGCACCTGTGTCAGCAGCGTCCCCACTGCTCTGTGTGGGACTGAGACCACACACCGAGACCTCCCGGGAGAGGCTCAGAGCTGCACCGCAGCTGCGGGTCACCGAGGGCCTGGGCACGTCACCTGGCCTCCTGCCAGCACAGTGGCCCAGGCAGTTTCAAACCCCACCCCCAGACTCTATAAGCTGAACCCAGCAGCAATCAGGATGACGATGGCACACTCAGGCCAGCATCCGACATGCCCCGCCAGCGCCTGGCTCCCCCCGTGTAAGAGCCGTGGCACCCAGGCTGTGGGCCACACAGAGGCACGCGTGCTCGCCCACACGCGCACGCCCAGCACCTACCAGGATGCGGTCGAACGCCGAGGGGGTGCCACCCCGCTGCACGTGGCCCAGCACCGTCACGCGCGTGTCGAAGCCCAGTCTCTGCACCACCAGCTGCCCATCGGGAGAGAGCGAGGGGGTCTTCGCGTTTGTGCCCGGCCCCACTGTCCCGCCTCGCCACGGGCCCCCAGCCCTGGGCCTCGCCCCCCACGTCCTGCTTCAGGGATTCTGGAGTGTCAGCTCCCAGGCCCCCACAGAGCTAGCCCAGGGTGCACGCTCGTGGCATGTGTGTGGGTGTGCAGTTCCCAGGCGGGCCCGGCCATGCAGATGGTGGGGGGCTCCCGACAGGTGTGGGGCACACCTTGGCCTCCGAGGCCGGGCTTCTCAGGGAGCCCCGGTGTGTGCACCCCACATCTGGCTGTCACTGGGGGTGAGGAAGCCCTCCAGAAGCCTCCTTCCCGTGGGGAGGGGGTCCCAGCAAGAGTACTTGGGGACTGAGATAAAGGGGAGCTCCCTGAGGCTCCACGCCCCCATGTCACCAGGCCTTCCCCCAAACTCACGTCCTTCACGTAGCTGGAGGAGATGGGCTTTCCGCTGCGGTCGATGGCGCCCTCGGCGATGATGATGATGTTCAGCCGGGACCCTCGGCTCCGGGTCTGGGTCACAGACACCCGCGCTCAGCTACCTGCCCGATGCTGGCCTTGGACTCAGCCGCCACCCGCCAGCCCTCCCACAGCCTCCCTGGAACTGGGGGCTGGGATGGGGACAGAGGGACCCCAAGGGCCGCAGTGGCAGAGCCAATCCTGCCCGCAGCTAACCCAGGACAGGGCTTCCTGGACACCCTGAGCCCCTGGGGCAAGTCCCCCACCCCGGGGGCCGAGGGCAGGTCAGAGGTGGCACCTAAGGGACCCACGCGGTGGCCCTGCATCAGTGGGGTGGGACCAGAGAGCACACGGAACGCTGTCGGGGCTTTTAAAGTGCTATTCACGCCTTCGCTTCCCCAAGGACCTGGCACAGTGCGGGGTCCGCTCTGCCCCACAGCCCCGGGGCACCCCACAGCCCTGGGACTCCCCACAGCGCCTGTCTGCAGAGCCTCAGAGGAGAAATCAGGGTCGGAACGCTCCTGCCAGGCCTGGGTGCCGCCCCCGGGGGACGCCTGCAGATGCTGTCAAACCAGACTGCAGACGAGTGTCTGGTCAGGGTTAGCCTCACAGCCCTGGGGACGCCGTCCTCCGCACAGCGGGACCCCGGGGGAGGCCCTTCCCGCTCACCTCGCCCAGCCTCTCGCACATGAAGTTCTCCCAGCCGTCCTCGGGGGGCGCCTCCGGGATGAACAGCCAGTCGGCCCCCGAGGCCAGGGCGGACACCAGGGCCAGGTACCTGGAGGGGGCGGGACCACCCGCTCAGGGCCTGGGTCCCTCTGAGCCTCACCTCCCGCCCTCCCTGCTGCAGTGATGGCTCCCACACCCCAGGTTAGGTGAGCCTGCCGGGAGCCGGGTGCCATGGGGACGCCACGCCCGGCTCCTGCTCCCCTGTAGCCCCACCCCTGCCCCCCGCAGCCGAGCCCCTGTAGCCCCCTTACCCACAGTGCCGCCCCATCACCTCCAGCACGAAGGTCCTCTGGTGGCTGCAGACAGAACGGGCCGCAGGCGTCAGCGCCAAGCCTCTGTGAGCCCAGCCGCACGGCTCGGCCCCACGAGCTGGCGGAAGCAGCCCCCCAAGAGCCACAGGGGTGGTGCCACGCTGCCCACACCCACGGGGGTCCTGGCGACACGGTGGACACAGGAGCAGCAGAAGGGCAGGCAGTCCTCATTCTCAGGGCGGCCAAGTGACTGAGCGAAACATGGCCTCGGGCTCCTGACCAGCCCTCCGCCTGGTCTCCACTGACCTCTGCTCCTCGGGCTAAAGGCCGTTTGCCTTGCCCAGGCCTGGTCATCACTGGCCAGGGGTTCCAAGGCTGCCCTCCAGGACCCGCCATCACTGACCCGCAGACGGGCAGCCTCGCCCCTTGCCACAACGGGACGTCCAGCTTGCCGGCCTGCAGGCCTGGCAAGGCGGCAGGGCCGCGGGCCTCGCTCACCTCTGGGCGGTGGTGGTGATGGCGTCGATGACCTCCATGATGCGGTGCAGGGCCGAGTCGGTGCCGATGGTCATGTCGGTGCCGCAGAAGTCATTGTCGATGGAGCCCACCAGCCCGGCGATGCTCAGGTGGGAGTAGGTCTGCGCGGTGCCCTCCGAGACCCTGCCTGAGGGGCAGAGGCTCAGGCCCACTGGCCACGCCCCAGCCCCGCCCCAGACCTGGGCCTGCAGAGGAGCTCCCAAGAGTAGGGGCGCAGCTGAGCCCCTGCTGCTAGGTGGAGACCGGCCGCCTGGACCAGGAGGCCTCTGTGGTGGTCTGAGGGAGCCACCATGCCCCTCATTTCCAGTCCCACCCAAGTGGCGCAGAACCCAAGGCCAAGGGGTCACTCTCCAACGTTCCAACTTTGTCTCAGGTGTTACCGAGTCTTAACTATTACGTTTCTTCAAACTGTGACAAAGTCTGTAACCCACACGCTCCGGGAATCGACTACGAACGAGACCAGTCCACACAGCGTGGAGGAGTCGGCCTGGGACTGCCGCCCACTGTGCCCGGGGGGCCCCGGCGCCGGCCCGGAGGCGGGCGCTCATGACGGACCCCACGAGCAGCAAGCCCAGTGTAGCCGCCCCGGGTGACCCCGACCCCAGGCTGGGCCAGGCCCACTGCTCCCACCAGCAACCACGCCGCGTCTCACCCGCCTCCCCTCGTGCCGCCTGTCCCCACCGCCCAGCGGCAGCAGGCAGGTGCTGTGGCCTTGCGCCCCCGCCCTCAGCTGGTCCCCCGCCCCAAATTGCTCCGTGCCGGGCTCCGGCCACTGACCCACCTTCCTTCACCAGCTGCTCCAGCAAACTGCCCCACTCGCTACGGAAGATGTTGGCGCCCGTGAGGCTGCCGTCCCCACCGATGACACACAGGTTGGTGATGCCACGCTGGACCAGGTTGTAGGCCGCCTCCAGGCGTCCCTCCCGTGTGGTGAAGGCCTTGCAGCGGGCACTGCCGATGATGGTGCCGCCCTGTGCAGAGGACACCGGGGCCTTGGCCAACGAGGCAGCCGAGGGCCCTGCGGGGACACTGGAGGGACCAGCCCTGGGCAGGAGGGGACAGGTGGACCCGGCGGAACTGAGAAGCAGAGTCCAGCACCTCCCCCAGAGGCCTAGGCAGGTGACCCGCCTCCCTGGGCGTCTCTCCTCAAATGTGATAAGGAGGACATTCCACCCATCAGGCCCGGGGACCTCGTGATGGACGAGCAGGAGCTGCTGTCTCTCTCTCACACACACACACAAATGCACACTCACATGCTCGTACACACAAACTCGTATACACACACATACTCACACGCCCACACATACACATACACACGCTCACACACACATACACACTCACACATATACATACACACACGCCCATATGCAAGAATGTCCATACACACAAACATACATGCACACTCTCTCACACACAAACACACATACATATACACATGTG
>NW_024355205.1:38909950-38981196 GCF_902729225.1 Pteropus medius | reverse complement strand
GCTCACACACATGCATACACTCACACATGCTCACACACCAGCACATCCATACACGCATTCACACAAACACATACATACACACACTCACACACAGAAACATATATATACACACACTCACACACACACTGAAGGCACACACACGTGCCCTCCAGCTGGGCACCGACACAGGGAGCTCTGAGCTCCATGGGGACATGCCTGTGGCAGCTCGAGCCAATATCCATGCAGCCCCTCCCTGCTTTCCCGAGGACCCTGCCTGCAGCACACACCTGCCTGCCCACGGTGCTCCGGCCAGGCCCCAGTGAAGTGCCCTCCCCCTGCCCCGTGCTGCTCCTGGGACTTGCCAGGCGGGGCCCAAGACTTAAACGGGCCAGCCCAGTGGCATCGCATCAAGGCAGAACCCAAGCCCTTCCTCATCTGCCCCCGTGGTGCCCCTCGAGGGATGGGGGCTCCCAGTGGCTGTCCTGCCCCTCTGCTTGTCCACACTCGCTGGACTGACCGGGAGCAGGGCGGCAGAGCTGCTCTACCCCCCAGGCCAGCAACATCTGCTCTGGGCAGGAAAGGTGGGCGGCCCCCTGGGGGTTGGCCATGCCTGGACGAGACCTGCACCAAGACTCCGGGCACTGGGGTCCAGGCCAGCCTGCCCCCTGCTCCCGCTGACCCATTCGTGGCTCGTGATGATGACTAGCCACTTGAATAAGCTGGGTGTCAGCTGGCAGCCTGGGGTGAACAGGTGACAGGTGACAGGTGCGCACACCACCATCCCAGCTCCATGGTAAAAAAAGGATCTCCTCAGAGAGACGTGGTTCAAAGACCCCCACTCCCATCAAGGTGGCCCCGCTCAGGAAGTGGGAGGGAGACCCCGGCCTTGGTCACTGGGAGGCTCAGAGCAGCAATGAAGTGGAAACCAGGACAGGAGCGGAGAGGCCACTCGGACGCTGTGCCATGTCTTTCCCAAGTGTCCTCTCCTCCCTTACAGCCTTAACTGGACCAGAGAGTGGACCTGTCGGGGGCCATCACAACTCCACGACCCCATGACAGCCAGATGACACGGCAGCCTGGAGCCGGGCCCATGTGTCTGTGTCTGTATCCGTGTGTGCGTCTGTATCTCTCCGTCTTGTGCGCACACACGCGTGCTCACAGGCAGGAAGGGACCACCGCGGCCTTACCAGCTGGATGATGTTAGAGACGCTGAGCCAGTTGGCGGGCTTGATGTTCTCGCCTCCTTCCACGAGGCCCTCGTAGCCCTGGAACCAAGGAGCACGGGCATGAGACGCACCCACGGCAGCTGGACAGCACCGCGTCTGTGCGCAGGCACTGGGGACCTGGCCAAGACCCCATCTGGCAGAAAGCAGGCCCCCCACCCCAGGGCCTCGGGCGATGAAGCTGGGGTCAGCCAGTGGTCAGGGACTGTCCAGGGAGAGGCCAGGATGCCCAGCTGGACCTTCCAGAACACCTGTGCAAGGCTGGCGAGACTGTTTGTTACTGAATGTAACTCACATGGCAAAGTGCTCCTGTCACAGGTGGCCACTTGCTGAGTGTTCGAAATCATGCCCAGGTCACTGGGCCCAGACCACGAACAGAAACCCAGCTCTCAGCAGCCCTCTGCCCCACGGGGCCGTCCCCTCCCCGGGAACCCGCTTAGACGCAGAAATGGCAGCTCAGTGTCTGCTCGTTGCCCTTCACCCAGCCTGGTGTCTGCGAGGGCCCAGGTCACGTGTGCAGCCGGGTGTGGGCTCGCTGCTGTGCCACAGTCCACTGTGCACCCCCCTCCCCAGTTCATGATCCTCCACTGACGACAAACGCGTGGGAGGTCTCCAGTTTGGGACCATCAGAAACAGGGGGGCTGAGAAGGCACATGGGGTTCCTGAGTGCTGGGGGCGTGAGTGGCCATCGGTGCCACGGCCACGTGGCCCAGCTTCCAGGCACTCCGGCCCACAGCGCCAGGCTGTGCCGGTCCTCGTCCCAGGGGACACGTGTCGGCCCCTGCAGGTGGTTGTATCTTGAATCCCCTGATGACCACATGCTGCTTCCCTACGACATAAGTCACCAGTGGTCTGGACTGCGTCTGTGAGAAGCACCTGGTCAGGTGCCCTGACTGTTCCATCACGTGGCCACCCTTCCCTATCAGCAGCTCTGTACATGGTCTGGGGAAGGACAGGGGCATTTTGGGACTGGTGGCGGCACCGCCACGCCCCTCCGTGTAGCCCTCCGTCCTCCGGTGAAGCAGGGGATGAGCCACCGCTTCTGCCTGGGCACTACTCCCCCGCCTCCTCCCCTCGGGCTGTCCCCAGCCTCGTCCTTCTGTCGCCCAGGCCTGTGGCCCCTGGAGGTGGGTGGGGCAAGCGCTCCCACCCCTGGGGTGGAGGGCAGTGAGGCCCAGGGAGGACAGTTCCGGCTCAGGGCATGGCAGGTCCCTGCAGCCCACCGGCCAGGCCAGGCGGGAGGAGCAGGCGCCACCCTACAGGGACTAGAACGCGGAGGTTCTCAGGGTCCCAGGAGGGCTGAGGCCCCAGTCTGGGGACCACGGAGCTCCCTTCAACAACTTACACCAGGCCGTGTCCCTCCCCCTTCCTGGTCTGGTCAAGAATCTGGCCACGAGGACACGAGCCTGCCTGACCGCCACCATCACTGCACAGAAAAGCAGGAAAATAGCCTGCAAACCACAGCAGGCACTGCCCGGAGCGAGCAGCTGTAAAATGGCCGACCTCAGGCTAGGAAAGCTAGGATCGGGCACAGAGCCCAGGCACGGTGCCCGCCTGGCCCCTGCCCTACTGCAGGCCCCAGGGCCCCTGACCGGGCTGGTCAGCAGCTCGAGTCAGCCTCATAGACACGACTCTCCTCTCCTAGCCTTGGAACCTTCTAGAACGTCTCTGCCCACGTTGCGTCACCTCTCCCCACTCACCCCTTTGCCCTCCTCCGTCCTAGGCCAGGCCCCCAGGCGGGCCCAGGACTGGCCTGGGCAGGCGCCCCGCTGGCACTCTCCCCGTGCCGGCCGAGCCCTCAGGTCCAGTTCGGGCTCCTTGGGGAATGGACACTGTTCCTTCCCAGTCGGCTAAGAAAAGTGCTCGATGCACACCGAGGTTTCAGCTCCTGTGCCCTAGACAAGGACCTGGCATACCCGCCCCACGGAAGAAGAAACGGAGGGTCGGAGGCGTCACATCTGGACTCCCTCACATCTGGACTCCCTCAGGCAGGCCTCGGACCCACCCCGCCCTGTCTGGAGGCCCTTGAACACTCCCTGGAGACTCTCACCCTGTCCTCCAGAAGGTTCTAAAGCAGTATCAGGGCGTGGGCCCACCCTGCCCTTCAGCTGTGAGACCTGCCCCCAGGACCCCTGGGGCTCGGCTGAGGGTCAGAGCCCCGGGAGGGGCCTACAAACTGCTGCTCCGTGTTCCTGCAGCCAAGGCCTGGGTGTGGCCAGCCGGACCTGGGGCCAGGGCAAGGGACAGGGACAGCCCACGGGTGAGGAGGGGCACACTGGGGAGGGCGGAGAGGCTGAGGTTCGCTACTTTCTGCCTCAAAAGTGAAAACAAAGTAACAGCAGCCAGAAACCAGAAGACAGAGGAGGAATCCCACGTGGTGTGCTGAGTGTGTGCGTGTGTGTGTGGCGTCTTGTGTGTGGCGTCGTGTGTGTGGCCGTCATGCTGCGCGCATCGTGTGTGCGGAGTGTGTCTTGTAGCAGTGTAAAGTATTACTTGGCGTGTGTGAAGTGGCGTATGCAGTGTGTGCGTGTGCTTAGCGAGGTGGCTGGCGTGCTTGGGGAATGCTTGGCGGCAATGCGAAGTGTGTCTTGCGTGCATCTGCGTGTGTGTGTGGCTCTTGTGTGTCTGCAGGAAATACTGCAGCTGTCTCTAGCGTCAACCCCAAGTGTGACACAGGGATTTGGGGGTTGGGCGAGGCAAAGGGGGCACGAGCTTGGCCAGAACAAACACAACATCACTCTGTCGCTGCAGGAGGCTGTTGGCGGTTGTTAGTGGGTGATTCGCGCAGCGGGGCTGGGGGCTGGTGGTGGGAGGGAGACTGGGTGTGGGCTGAGGTCCCAGGCCCCAGAGGATGGTGGCAGCTTCACGCCCTCTTATCTCCCTAGGGACATGGCCTGCCCCCTCAGGGACCCAGGCGGGGGTGGGCCCCTCAGCCACACCCCAGCGCAGGGGCCCAGCTCCCTCCCAGCCCATCACTGTCCTGCCTCCGCGTCACCCTCCCCTCCGTCTGGGCCTCAGGTTGAACAGCAACCAGTGACCACTTCCAGATGGGGCCGGTGTCCCCTCCCTCCAGCACCACGCCCCCGGCCCAGCCCGCACCCACCAAGGCCGCCTGCCTCACCTCGTAGATGAGGAAGACCTTGGCCCCCACGTAGATGCCCATGCGTGTCACGGCCCTGACGGCGGCGTTCATACCTGCAGGGGAGACACACGGCGGTTGGGCCTGGGATCCCCGATTCAGGGGCACCAAGCCAGTGGGGAGGCCTGGCCCCAGGTCACAGGGCGAGCCCAGTCATTTCAGCTTCTGCACGTTCGGAAATCAGCTGTCTTGGGAGAGATGCCGCTGGCCCGACTCGACCTGAGTGTGGGGACCAGGCACGGGCGACCGTCCCACTGTTCGGCCTCGTCTGCTCCTAGAACCTGCCCTCTGCGGACTCCACTGTGCTCCAGGCCCCGACCCAGGCAGCAATTCAGGGGGCACCCTGTGCCCAGTGCGCACTGGCCCTGCGACCACGAGCCCCTGCCCACGTCCCTGAGGGCACGGCCCCTAGGGCCTGAGGCGTCCATTTCCTGGAAAGAGGGACATTCATGGGGCCAGAGGCCAGCAGGTCAGCGTGCTCCCAGCCCGGGGGAGCCTCGGCCCTTCCCTCTCGGCCGTTCAGAGACCCACAGGGGGCAAAGGTGTCCATCCCAGGTCTCCTCCACAAGGTGTGACCTGAGCGAAGCCCTCACGGATGGCCCCAAGAGTCGTGGAGTACCGGCGGTGGTCCCGGGGGAGCGGTCCCCTGCCATACTCTCAGGGTACAATGGGGCCTCGCCCGAGACAGGGCTCCCTACAGCCAGGCGGCCAGGGCTGCAGCTGCCATGGGCCTGGAGGATGCCAGGTCAGGTCCCTCAGTCAGTGGTCTTGGTGTGGGCACCCTGGCAGGCCCAGCCCCCACAGTGACCCCAAACCTTCTTTCCCGAGAGTCCATGCCACAAAAGACACTGTGGTTCAGTACAAAAACAGGCGGGACACCCCATGTCCTCAGAGAGGAAGATTGACAGCCACAGCCACCGGCCAGTGTCCTATCCTCTGAAACCGGGTCCAGGGCCAAATCAGATCTGTGCTGGGTCTCCCCAAGGACCCTGCTGCGCCCGCCCGGCCAAGGGCACACGCGTACATCCTGTGGCGTGTCAAACTTTCAGAAGCCTTCTCCCCGTGGCCAGTGCGAGCCCAGTGTGGCTGCAGCCCCAGAAGCCTCCCCAGACCCGAGCTGGTGGAGGTGGGCAGTGCCATCTGCGTGGGCATCCTGCAGGAGCACCAGCGACCTTCACAGCACGCGCGGTCCACGTGGTGAGCCCAGTGTGAGGATTTATGACCGCTCCCCTGCTTACACATGGCTTGCCAGGTCCCAACCTGGAAGGCAAGCCCCAGGGGGAGAGAGCAGGTCTCAGAGGACGCATGGAGGCCGCACAGCCTCGGGAAGACCCCACGGGCAGGCGCCCACAAGAGCAGGTGGGCGGTGGCACCAGCGCTGCTCCACAGATGAGAAGCCCAGGTCCCAGAGCGAGGGCAGAGACCCGCCGGGGCCCCAGCAGATGAGAGCACCCCGACTCCTCAGGCACAGGGAGCCGCCCTGCCCGCAGCCGAGACTCCAGCTGCCCAATGGCCAGGGGCTCCCAGCGCGGGGCCACCCAGACATGAGGGCGGGCAGAGCGCAGAGGCCAGCGGGACCCGAGCTGGTCACACTTGCGGCTCCCATGCCGGACTTAGCCAGAGCACCCCATTTCTAAAGGATTCGGGAGTCTCATGTCCCTCAAATGCAGGAACTGAGACTTCGAAGACTAAAGTTAGGGGCAGGAGCCCTAGAGCACCCCACACCCAGGAACCTGGATCTGGAGCCTGAGCTCGGGGCGTGGCCTGCAGGCTCCCCGCCCCACTGCCCATGGTGGGGGGAGGGGAGAGGAGACCAGACAGCAGCAGAGCTCCCTGCCCCCCTCGTGCCCCACCCTGCCGGCCGTCCTGGCAAAGGCGTTGGAGGCCTCCCTGGCCTCAGCCAGCCCAGGAGGGTCCCCTCGGGTGTCCCCCTCTCATAGCTGCGCTCACCGGTGAGGCCGCTTTGGGCCCACAGCAGGCTCAAGGTCCAAGCCCCACCTCTGGCAGGCAGAGGGAGGCTAGCAGCTGGGGACAGAATAGGGCAGAGGGTGCATGGGGGGAAGGGGAGGGCAGTGGGGGGGGACCCTGCCCTCCCACCCCCACCGACAGTTCCTCGGTCAACCCTGACTGCGGCCGCGGCCACCTCACTAGCCAGCCTGGTGGGTCAAGTCGAGGGACCCCAGAGGCAGACGACGTTTTCAGCCCTTCGGAGGGGAGCACGTGACCACGTTCAAAGGAGACCCTTGACTTTCAGCGGGGGAACCGGGTGCCATGGCGACGGCCGGCTGAGGGCGTGGGTTCCCTGCATGCCTCGTGTGGGCTGCAGCTTCCAAAGGCCTTTCGAACGGCCCTGCGATCTCTTCTTCTCCCTCAGAATCCACCCTGGGCCGGGTCGGAGGAGTGGGCAGGGGAGTGGCTGCGTCCGCCAGCTGAGGGCGCCCCGGGCCCTCGGCCCTCTGACGCCAGGGAGGGGCATCCCATGAACTCCCGCTGGAGGAAATCCAAGACGCAACCAAACCGACGTCTGGGGCTGACGCGTCACACTCAGCTCCCAGAAAAACAGAATGTACAGGGTGGTGACTGAGAGATGACATGGAGCCCGACTGGCACCTAACGGGATGGGGAGGGCAGTCAGGGAGCTAGGCCCACACCTGCGAACGTGGGACGTGATCGTCACTGTGCTCATCCACCAGGAAAAGGCAGGTCCTGAGTGTGTCATTTAGGGGCTGGGGGGTGGGGGCGCCCACAGGGGGATGGAGGGAAGGATGGTGGGTGGGCCAAGCTGTTTTGCGAGCTTAGCTTCTTGTGCACAAAGTACTCTGACCTCTTTAAACAACTGCAGTCCGTCTACTCGCTGACACTTCCTGCGGCCAACAGGAAGGGAGAGGCCCGGAGCTGGCAGAGGGCGCCACTTCCAGGCTGCCTGGAAGGAACCTGCCGGGTAGCTTATCTTGGCCTCTCTCCCGTTTGCAGAAGGGGAAATTGAGGCCCGAGGGAAGTGCTTGGGTCAAGTCACAGAGCTTGGGTCAAGACGACGCCAGCCCTGCCAGGACCTGGGTCCGGCCCTCCCCTCCGTGAGCTTGGCTGCTGTGCACACATCCCAGCGAAGGCCGGCGGCAGCATCTGGGGATAGAGCTCAGGGTTCCCATCTCCCCCGCTGCTGTCAGCCCGGCGCAGACCAGCGAGGGCCCAGCGAGGGCCCGCACGGGACGCACAGGCCGCACGGGCGGGAGGCAGACACGGAGGGCCTAGTGAAGTCAGCCGGACCGCAGGAACGGCGATGGCGACAGGGAGCTGGCTGGGGTGCACCTGCGGACACACTCCGGGACTCGCAGAACAGAGGCCCCGTCCTCCCGTTATGCCAGCCGGCCCTGCGTCTTCCTGCCGCCTCAGCCCAGCCCTAAACTGGGGGAGTCTGTGCGGTACCCCTCTGTGCAGCCCCGGCCGGAAACCACAGCTACCACGTCATGTGCAGGAGCAGACCTGAGGCTGCCAAGGTCTGGTGTGGTGGGGACACTCACTAAGGCCCCGTCCTCTATTCCATCTGTGCCAGGAGAGGGCGGGAGCATGCCGCCCCCAGGCCTTTGCACCCTGACCTACATGCTGCATCTTCCCAAGCCCCCTCCCCCCCGCCATGCTGCTGTCCCCACTGCAGACAGAAGCCTGGGGTGGACACTTCCATGCCCGCATGCGCCATGGGAGCTGGGGCCCCACCAGCCTCTCTGTGCTGGTCTGGAGAGGCGGCTCCAACCCTCTCAGGGTATGGCCTTTCCCTGAGGTCTAATCTCACAGGAGGATGCTGCCCCAGGCCACCCTCCAAGCTGCTGACCCCAGCCCTGCTCATTCACTGGCCTAGGAAGGTGCAAGCTTCAAGTGCTCTGGCTGAGAGGGGACAGAGAGGGGACGTGCAGCAGGGCAGACTGGTGGCCAGGCCAGGCCCTGAGGGCTCTGCCTGACCTGCAGGAGGGGCCCTGGCAGGCGGGGACACCGGCGGAGGCTGATTCTTTCTGCCTTCCCGTCAGGAAGCTGCTTTTGGTTCCTGAGTGAGGGGGCTGAGGGGGGAGTCGGGGGCCTGAGGCTCGGAGGGGAGGTGTGTGTCTCCCATCTGGAGGGAGGCGGACCTGGCCTCCGTGTGGCCTGAGGGTGCTGGCTCCATCCCTCTCGTCCTGCTTCCTGGTCCACTTAAGGTCCTTCCTGGGATTCAGGGTGTAGCCATGTGGCCGAGCATGACAGGTGCCAAGCTGGTCACCCCAGGTGAGAAACACTGGCGAGCAGAGGTCAGCAGGCTGCCAGGAGGGGGTAGACCCCGCCTAGGGGCATGGCACTTGTGGCTCTGCCCTCTGCTGCAGAGCCCTGGAGAGGCCACCAGGAAGCCCCCCACCCTCCTTGAGAAAGGACAGGTCTGAGCTACAGGGAACTCCCGCAGCCCCAGACGCCGCTCCTCCCCAAGGCAGCCTCCTCCCCACCAGGCCTCGAAAGGAGGCCGAGGGGCTGTCCTGGGCGGGGTCTGCCACCCTCCGCTCTGCCGGCCAGGATGGAGGGAAGAGGAGGGGAGGGGTGAGCGCGTCAGGGCCAATCTGGAGGCCACGGTTGGGGGGAGCACCGTGTTCCCGGGTCGGCTTTCAGAACCAGGAAGAGCGTGGCTCTCCGGATCTGCGGGGACCTGCCCAGCTCAGCTCAGCTACCAAGAAACAGGGCGCTTGACACGTGACACCGAGAAGGGGTGCAGGGAGCAGCCGGGCTGGCAGGAGCGGGGACAGCGGCCAGTCCGGCGCCCGGCCCGCGCGCGGCGCCCCGGGGCCCCCAGTCCGCGCGCGGACACACCCCCTGCGGGCGCGCGGGGGCGGGGCGCGGAGGCCGTGGCGTGCTGCACGTACGCGGGCGACAGCGCGTCGGGGAGGGTCTGGGGACCGGACGGGGAGGGTTAGGGACAAGAAGGGGACCGGAGGCGCCGCGCAGGCAGAGGGAGTTGCTGGCCGCGCGACCCCTGGTCCTTGCCGAGGGTGGCAGACGCGCGCGGAGGGTCCCGGGGACAGGTGGGCGCCCATCGCCCGTCGCCCAGCGACAGGCCCCGCGCCCTGCCCACCTTGCGCGTCGCCGCCGCTGGTCAGCACGCCGATGGCCTTGCCGGCCCCGGACATCCGCAGCTTCTCCAGGTCCACGGTGGCCATGGTGGCGCCGAAACGGGCCGCTCGCTCTCCGCCGGCGAAGCGCGCGGTCGCCGGTCCCGCCCCAGCCCCGCCCCGCGCCGCGCCGGCCCCGCCCCCGTGTGAGGTCACCGCTGCCCACGCCGGTGGGGCGGCCGCAGGTGTGGGGCGGCGGCCAAGGAGGAGTCCAGCGCCCTCGTTCCAGAAGGGTCCGCGGCTGCCCCCAGGGTCCCCGAGTCCACGCGCGTGCACCGGGCTCCTGAACCCGCGACAGCACAGGGCCAGCACGCCTCGGGTGGGAATCTGCGAACTTGGCTGACAGTGGCCCGCAGTTTTAAGTTTCTGAACCTGTCGGGCAGACCACAGACCTTTGAGGGTGCGTCGCATAATCACCCAAGCGCCTTAATCCACCCTAGCGAGCCCTTGACCTCAGAGCCAGGTCAGATTGCCAAAGACACGCGCAGAATTTGTAATTCTAGGCCTGGACCGACTTTGACGTTGTTTTCCAAGTTCATTACAGGAGCCTCGAGTCCTCCCGCCCATTTCTTCAAGCTTTAGCAGAGGGTGAGGGTCCGCGCAAGTCCACCTCTGGTTAAGATGCCGAATGGGGTTAAGGGGACTTCGGGCTCATTTATTTATTAACTTATTCATTACTTCAGTAAATTTTTGCTGGACCCTTGGAAAACTCTTGCATGCCAGGCAGCGTGGGGAGAGGGGGGTGGGGACCTGGGGGGGGACCGCGGCCTCCACCTTGGATGGTCAAGCTGAGCGATGGAACCCTTTTGCTGAGCAGGGCGTCCCCCCAGCCCAGGAGGGACCCAGTGCGGTCAGCAGAACGCTCAGCCCTGGTCCTAAGGGAGCCTGGTCGCCGGTGGGAGAGTCCCCAGAACCAGAGCAAGTGTGAGGAAAGGCGTCCATCCCGCGGGCTGAGCCCAGGTCGGCAGTGGGGAAGGCCCAGATGGCCACCAGGAGGCTCGGGTAACATTGCGAGCTGAGTGGTGACGCAGGTGTATTTGCCGTATGACAGTTTGGCAGACCGATCACCTATGATTTGTGCATTTTTCTTTACAGGTGTTATGTTCTGATAAGAAGTTTACTTAAAATGATTGCCCTGCTGGGGAGGGGGAGCGGGAGGTATTAGTCAGCAGGGGCAGGGTTTCAGTTCTAGAAGGTGACTGCGTCCTGGCCCTGCTGTCCAGCACAGCGCGTGCGGTCAGTAATTCTGCAGTGTACACCAAAGCCTGGCTGTGAGGGTAGATCTCACGTGACGTGTTCTTATCAATAACAATTTACAATAATAACTATAAAGAGGACAAGAGAAAAATTGTTTCTATTTTTCTCCACAAAAAAAGTAATATTGTATTTTGTGCACTATTGGGAAAGGGTGGAGGAAAGGGGTTGGCAGGAGGAGGGAGGGGGACCCAGGACATGGGGAGCGTGAACTCAGAACACACAACTACTTAACTGTGAAAGGTACAGACGTGAGGGACGAGCGCCACGTCCAGGCTGACGAGCGTGGATCCGGAGCCATGTGTCACGTGTGCGTGTTCTTGCTCCATGTGTACGTGTGCCTGCGTGTATTCTTAAAAACACGTGGTTCCATCGTGAACGCTCAGTGGCAAACACAATGTCCCCTGGCAAGGGGAGACCTCTGCCGTCGCCACTGCTGGACGGGGCCACGTGTCCTCCCGGAGAGGACGATGGCCTCTGGGCTGCAGTCTGACAGCGCCGGAGACCTGTGGCTGTGGAGAAAGTACCCTGAGGTTCAGAGGCCCGGAGCAGCAAAAAACACGTATTACGTCACGGTCCCTGGGGACCAGGGCTTTGGCAGCGGCTCCTGGTCAGGACCTCTGGGGAGGCTGCAGGCAAGGTGCAGTCACCGTCCGGACTGGGCGGGAGGAGCAGCTTCTGGGATGGCGCCCCCACGTGGCCGTTGGCGGTGCTGCAGGAGAGTCCCCAGGACAGGGCCGCCGGCTTCCCCCAGAGTGAGCCGCAATGCTTTGGGTGACCTAAACTCAGGAGGCCCGCATGGCGCCCCAGCACACTGCCCACGGAAGCGAGTTGCCGAGTGCAGCCCAGCTCGAGGAGCGCGGGGCAAAGCTCCACCCGAAGAGACCAGCATCAAAGAATGTGCGGCTTGTTTTAAAGCTACCAGCAGGGCCTTCTGGGGACAGTGTCCCCAGCAGGCCGTGGCGCGGGCAGGTCCTGGATGTCAGGGAGTGGCTGGAACCTCTGCTCGTGACAGGGACGTGCAGTCGCTGAGCCTTGCTGCTGGTGAGCTTGCTGGGTGGTGTTTTGGGGAGCCCCCCAGGGCCTTGCCCTTTTAGGGTGCTCAGTTTCATGGATCTTCCTGCCCCTTGTCTGGAACTGAATGAAGGAGGGTCCCCGCATTCAGCGTTCTGCCCGTGGTGACCTGGCCACGCCCTTCAGTGTGGGGCGCCTGCCGCCACGGTTTGCGGCATTCCCTGGTCAGCCCCCGACATAGCCCCCAAACTGCCATTGGTCCCCACTTATGCCACCCCACCGCTTGCAAACCTCATCCAGTCCCACTTCATCCTTGGGGGGTGGGGGCAGGCACTGGGGTCTGTGGGGGAGGGACAGCTCTGCATGGGCGGGCCCGGGCCCGCCTGTGCTTGGATACTGCGTCCCGAGCCTCTCCCTGGTCCTGCCCCTCTCGGTGTCTTTCATTCCAGAACCCAGCCTCCGAGCTGGGACACTCAAGCACATCCACTGCTGTCCCTCAGCTGTCCCTCCCACCACTGCCCGCCTCGGGACACAGCTGCCCGCTCGTTCATGCACACCTGCCAGCATTGTCGGAACCAACAGTCCAGCCAGCAGCCTGGGGCACTCGCTCTCCACTGCTGGGAACTGGTCAGGCCCTCTCCAGCACCGACCAGACCCTAAGCAGGAGCTGTCCTAGGTGGCCTGTCATCCCCCGCCTCACCCCGAACGAGGCTGACTAAGGAGCCTGTGTGCAGCCAGAGGCTCGCAGGGTCTCTGGAGGGGCTGAGAGAGCTGACCGAACCCCATATATTGCTCCCTGCCTGGGCCTCCCTGGGTGGGGACGAAAGCCACGTCCCAGGGCAGCACACCCGTCCCAGCTCTGCTGCTCATGCACGTGGGGGGCCGGTGGTCGCTGTCCTCCCTCCCAGGTCTGACTCCCAGCTGGGTGGTCCGCCACGGGTCCCCATGGGGCAAGGGGCGGCTGTGACAGCCCTGCCGTCCATTCAACCAGCACTGACTCAAAAGCTGTTTCAGGCCCAGGGACATGGCTGAGAACTAGACAGGGAGCCCGGGTCACCAGCCATCATTCTCAGGGGTGACAGACACAACTAGGGAAGAAGTCGATCAGCGCAGAGGCTGGCTTCTGACTGCAGTGGGTGCCGGGGGACAGTAAGGCACAGCACTGCCCACCGCGGCCTCCGGGCCCCCCAGCACACTCCAGCCGCCGGCCTGTCCTGCCTCCTGCGTCACAGTTCATTACCCTGCCTGAGGCCACTGTCCTCCTGTGTGTCACCTGTCCCCCCAACCGGATGTCCCCCCATGGGACTCGTGCTGGAGATGTGCTCGGCATTTAAAAGGTCCACAGTGAAGGTTTCCTGAAGAAATGACTGAGTGACGGAGTGAACGAGGAGGTGGCCTGGGAGCTGAGCGCTCAACGAGGAGAAAACACTGAGAAGCACAAGGTTGGAACTCCGAGCAGGGAGCGCCGTGCAAAGGCCCTGGGGCGGGATGAGTCTGGCCACGGTGGGCGGAGCGGGACGCGGTGGGCGGGGCGGGACGCGGTGGGCGGGGCTGGGACTGAGGCAGGATGAAGGCAGGGGCGGCGGCCACGGCTTTGACTCCAGGGCCAGCGGAGCGGGGCTTCCCTGTGGGATCCCGCTCACCGGCACTTCTCCTCCACTACGGCGAGTTCCCCTCCGGTCCGCTCAGCACCCTCTTCACACACCAGAAACCCAGGGTTCAGACCCCCAAATAAACACACCCACTCGACAGCACGTTGAAAGCACACAGAAGCGACTTTAATTTCAGCTCACGCGCTGGCTTCGTGTCACCGGAAGACGGGCCGTGTTTACGAGCCAGCACTGACAGCGCTGGGAGCTTCTGTTCCTCTTGGTTCTAACCTGGTGAGTCCCCTCTGTCCCTCTCAGCCAGAGTCGCCGTGGGAACGAGTGGGCCCTCGCACGTGCACCGATGCGGGGGCGGGGGTCAGCTCTCACTCAGCGCCTCCCCCTCCCAGGCTGCGAGGCCCTCCGGCCTCAGGAGGGGAAGGTGGGCGTCTCGGCCAGCGGGCGGGACATGCTCTGGATGGCCCACTGCAGGATGCCGTCAAAGGAGTGCTGAGGGACAGAGGGGGCGGCACTGGGCACGGGGCACCTGGCACCCGGGGGACCTCAGGATGCTGCGCCCGCCCCGCCCACATCTGGCCGCTGGGGTCTGGGGCTGGCTGGAGGAGTGACCTCCTGTCAAAAAAGATGATGAGGCCCCCAAAGGCCACATTCTCCCAGTGATTTCAGCTACTGGTCTCCGGGTGGGCAGGGGGCCTGGCCGGAGAGGGGTGCGAGATCCATGAGGGACCAGGGCCCGGCGCCCCCCATGCCGGGACAAGTCGTGGCCTCCGCATCAGGCTTTGGCGGCCCCAGTGCTGGGTTCTGTGGCCGCCAGCCACCCCTACCCCCCACTCCGTGTCCAGGCCCCAGGACCCCCTGGCAGGTCAGGCCCCCTTGGTGCGTTTGGGTGCTTCCCGCATGTGTGTGGAGGGGTCAGCGCCATCCTGGAGCACGCGGCCCTGCAGCGCCGGGGCTCCTGGCCATTCGTTCCAGTGGCTCGGGAGCTTTGGGGGCGGGAGCGGGGAGCATGGGAGCTTTGGGGGCGGGAGCGGGGACCAGTAAGCGAGAACGCGGGGGATGGGCAGGCCTGCGAGGGTGCCGGGTGCTACCTCATTTAGCAAGGACTCCAGGTCATCCCTGTGTAGAACGGGCTCCTGACCAGCAGAGTCGTCCCCCGCCTGGAACCCAGGAAACAGAGATCAGCCTGACTCCCACACCCCCGCTGGGGACGTGCCGGGAGCAGGACTCTGAAGAGGCAGCAGCAGCTGGGGTGGGGGGAGCTGGCGCCAGGTGGGGGATGCTGCGGGTGCTTCTCTGGGGGGCCTGGGAACTTACTTTCAATACCTAGCTCTTCTGGGGGTGGAGGGTGCGGGCAGGGCAGGCATGAGTGAGCTCGGGGTGTCCTACCAGGGCCCTGCATTTCGGGAAGCCGGCCACGCCAGGCTCCCGACCTGCCTACCTCCACACCCTGCATGTGGCCCTCTGGGGAATGTGGGGTGACTCAGAGAATCCCGTCACCGATGGAAAACCGAGGCCCAGAGCAAAAGTGCCTGGTCCCACGGCAGCCATTCAACTAGCACGGCCAGGGCCACGGGGGGGAGGGGGGGCAGGTGCACCCCTGGGCGAGGGCGGGAGCAGGGAACCAGAGTCCCCTCCGGGAGGGGGAGGGGCCCTTCCAGGTGGAACTGCGTGAAACTGCCAAGCTTGTAGCTCAAAACAGCCGAGGTCAGCACTTCCCACCTGGTGCATACACCTGGGGAGTACCCCTGGGGGTCTGATAAACACAAGCCTGCCCACAGCCCTGGTGCTGGAAGGAACACAGGTCACAACCCTGGTGCTGGAAGGAACACAGGCCCGGGGAGAACAGGGCCTTTCTGGAAGGGGGGCGGCCACACCCACAGTCACGTGACCACATCCTCCATCACGTGACCACACCTGGGGCTGGGGAGGGGCAAAGGGGGCTGCAACTTTTTACTCCAAAATGGCAACACGTTTTACATCAAGTGAAAAGAAAGGGGTCTTTGCTGCTAAGAACCCAGGCCTCAATAAAGGGAGCATGTTCTGGAAGGAGCACCCCACACACCCACAGTTCCCCCCGGAGGCCTGCACTGTGAGCAGAGCATGTCCTGCAAACTGCGGCTACCAATTACCTGCAAAAAGGGTACGAAACCATATGAAACTTCACCAGCAGAACAGGGCGCAGCATTTGTAAAACCCATGATGCATACACTGATGGCATACAGAATTTGCCCTATCTCCACGATGTCAGAGCACAAGAATTGTGAATAGAATGAGAGACGCAGCCCACCCACCCCGGGGCGGGAACGTGGCCTGGAAGGACTCCGCACAGGGCGGAGGGGGCAGGAGGTGCCACCCGCGGAGGCTCCTGACTGGTGACACACGGACCCCCCCAGATTCTGCGGGAGGCCAGGATGACGGCCTCACAGCAGCTGGAGCCTTGGCGTGTCTCCTCAACAAATGAGGCGGGGGGAGCTCCGGGCTGCAGGACGGGGCAGGATGGGGGTCCTCGCCCTGGGCTGCCGGAGGACTGGGGGTGTGGACAGGATGGGTTCTGCGGAAAGTGACCTCGCAGGGTGACCTGATTGTGAATCCCTAACGGGGCCGGTGGGTGAGGCTCACGGTTTATCTCTGCCCTGAGCGGCCCACCCATTGCTGTGCATCTGGGTTCCAGCACCCCCGAAACGCCCCTTCCAGGCCCAGCGGAGAGAAAAGTCCTAGGCCCCTGGGGCCAGCCTGCGACCCCGCCTGGCTCGCTCCCCCCTCCAGCTAACCTCCCTAGTTCCCTCCTTATTCTCAAACGCAGGAGAGAAAGCGCAGCTCTCTGAAGCTCCATCTAGGTCTGTTGAGGTCTTGCTTCCGAGGAATATCCTGTTTGACCCAGATACGTTTTTATACAAATTCTCTACATGTTTGCACTTTCTTAGGTCCCCAGGGGCAGGATCACGCAGGTGGCCCAACGCGGGTCACGGGGGGAGTTTGCCCACCCCTAGGGCGGTGCCTCCTTCGCGTAGCCCCTCACCTCTCCGCCGCCCGCGGACGCCGCTCCTGCACCCCGCCCTCCCTAGGCTGGGGGAGGGGCGCCGGCAGATTAAGGACGCTCTGGGCACAGAAGGGCATCCAACCTGCGACTTCCTAGTCACTACTGCTTGGGCGGGTTTCCTCTTTAAACAGATTTATCAAAAGGAAGTCGATTTACCCGAAACCATTGCTTTAAGTAAGAGGCTGATGCGTACGGCTGGTGATACGGTAAACCCCCAAAGCTGGCACCCGAGCCTTCCCTTGAGATGTCCTGCCCCCACCTCCAAGCCCCGCGGGGTGCCCCCCCCCCCACCGGGGCCACTGACCTTGGCGGGCCCGGGAGCCTGGCGGGCGGGGCCGGGGGCTGCGTCTCCGCAGCAGGACCTGCAGCGCGGGACGGCTCTGCGCGGATCAGGGACGGGCTGAGGACCGCCGCGCCGGCCGCGGCTGGGAGAGGGGCGTCCGTCGCGGAGCCGCGGGGCGAGCCACCCCCCGCCCCGGCGTCGCACTCACCCGGGCCTGCCGCCCGCCGGGAAGTGGCAGCGCCAGTGGAACGCGGCGGCGCAGTGCGCACACCGCAGCGCGTCCGCGCCGTCCCCGCACACTCCGCAGCGCGCGCCGGGCGCCGGGCTCTGTGGGGCGCACAGCGCGGTGACCGCGGGCTGGGAGGGACGCGGAAGCCACCCCGCGCCTTCTGCGCCGCCCCGGGGACCCGCCGCGGCTGGACGGCGGGGAGGGGCGCGTGCGGGTCCCCGCGCTTTGTGGATCCCAGCCCTGGGAGGTCAAGGGCTCCCCTGATCAAGGGGTTTCCAGAATAGTGCGCCCTAAAAGGCTGAAAGGCCTGGTGACTCCCCAGTATCCCAACCCCCCTTATTGTCCTGCCTCTTTTTGGGGCGAAGGATTCAAGAACAATGAGAGAATGCCTCTCCCCTGGCGGGAATCCCTCCAGGAGGCCCCCTCCCCCAACCTTTCCAGACCCCCATGGCTCTGAGTGCTCCCTCAGCTTCTTCCTGCCTTCCCAAGGCCGGTCTGGCTGCTCCTGGGGTCTCCTCATGACTGACCCTACCCCATCGGACTCCTACTGGGCCCCCTGCATGTCACCTTCCTGTTTCAGGTAGGCCCCCTGAAGCCAGCCACCTCAACCCAAGCCCCCTCACCTGCTGCCCCTCCGGGCCCACACATAATAGGGGGCGCAGGGCCGAAGGGTCCAGCACAGGCAGGGGAGCCACAGAAGGTGGGACCAACAGGTGCTTGTAGGTGACAGTGGTGTCCATCCCAGCTGGGGGCTCCCTAGGCAGGCCCCTCGCTTCCTCTCCTGCCGACCTCAGTCCTAGGATGACCTGGAACCAGAGAGTCAGTGCTTGGAACGGCTCCAGGGGACCTGCCCAGCACCGCCCAGGGAGGTCGTAGCCCCTGGGACCTTGGGAGCCAGGGCTGGTGTCCTGGATGGAGCTCCGCACCAGGCTGGAAAGGCCCGGGTGCAATGTCTGTGGTCTTTGGCCCTCGACCCCTTCCTGTCTAAAAATGGGGTGCCCGGGGCCTGGGGCTGGCAGAGTAAACCCTTGATCTATACCCAGGCGTGTGTCACAACCTGCACATCTTTGCCACACTGGACAGAAGCGCATCCCCAGTGTTGGGTGGACAGTCCAGGCCCCCCAGTCAGAGCACTGAGAAACGGGCCCTCGTAAGGGTGGTGCCCAGTGGCCAGCACCCCCTCGGACTCTGCTGCATGAAGTTGAATTGGTGTGGCCAGGCTGAGGTGGGGCCGTGGTTCGGTGGCTGGGGCAGGCCGACCCACAGGAGTGGCCAAGCGGCAGGACTGCAGGCGGACAGAGGGCCTGGGAGGGGGCCTGTGCGTACCGGGGTCTCTGCGGGCAGCTCCTGGGGCCGCGGCTCTTCGGCCCGCTCCTCGGCCCGGGGCGGGTCCTGCTGGGCTCCTCCCTGGACACAGCTGGAGCATCTCCAGGTCCCACTGCGTGTGCCGTCGCCAGCCAGAAGCATGCAGGGCAAAGCAGAGGGGACAGCGGATCCCCAACCCATGACGCGGAGAGGCCCGAGGGCTCCTCCTGGTCACCCTTTCTTTTACAGATGGAGAAATCGAGGCTCAGACAGGAAGCAGGCAGAGCCACAGTGGGCAGGCCTGCCTGGCCACGCAGCAGGAGAGCCCAGAATGCCTGATATTTACTCCTGGTGCATGGCCCTGGCCGCTGAGGTCAGTGTCCCAGAGTCCTCTGATGAGCCTCAAGAGTGTCTGACAGCCACACCTGCAGTGGCCTGTGCCCGGTTGGCACAAGCCTGCAGGCAGGGCCTTGCTGGGCTGGGGTGCTTGTGCCCAGGGGCCTGGCCATGGTCCACAGGGGGAGGGTGCCCAGCAGCAAGGAGGCGGTCAAGGGCAAGGAGGAAGGGAAGAGGATGGGGCAAGGGGGGCGATGGCTGAGCCTTGGGTCACGGCTGCAGCCTCTGAGGCTCAGAGAGACGTGACCGGGCGAGGTCGCCCAGCAGGCGGGGCAGCACTGAACCCCCACGCCCTCTTCTGAGCCCCGTGACCCGCGGGCGCTGGTGGGGGACAGAGCTCTCCCGGTGGGCCAGGGGAGGGGATGCCGGGAGGTGGACCACCCTCGAGTGCAGCTCTGCGTCTCTGTGCACCCCAACTCCGACCTAGAGGTGGGCTGTGCTTGGGGTGCGGGGTCGGCTGCTCGTGGGAGTTCAGCCGGAATGTGGGGTGAGATGGGGCAGGCTGGCCACGCTTTGCCTTGGGCCTCCATTCCCCTTTGCCGCCCTCAGGGCCCTGCTGGCCAGGCTGGGAGGGTGGTGTGGCCACGCGGGCAGAGCGGGCAGAGCGGTGCCGTGGATGGAGCCGGGCTTCGCCCCCTGCCCAGTGAGCTGAACCAGCAGCGCCCCCCCACCCCGTAGGCGGCCTCTGCTCAGGGTCAGTGGGTGGAGGCGGCCATGCAGCGGGTGGGGGTGGGTGGGTGCTGCGGAGGCAGGGGCGAGGGGTGCCAGCCTCACCTGGGGACCTCCCGGAGCGGGGGGGACAGGCAAGCCAGGTGGAAGGCGCGGGGGCAGCCGTCACAGCAGATGAGCTCCCCGCCGTCTCGGCACACCGCACACTCGTCCTCATTCTTCTGCGGCATGGAGAGGCCCGTCTCGGGGAGTTGGGGATGGGACACCTCCACCCAGAGCCCCCAGATGGCTCTGCCGCAGGGGCCCCAGGGGCCCCCAGGTCCCCTGGCCTGCTCCCCCGCTGACCGATGACTGCTCCCAGGACCCCCAAGGCCCCTTCCATCCTCTGAGACTCTGGTCCCACACACCCCCCGGGGCCACCCTGTGCTCCAGCCAGCCCCGAGCCTGCACGGCCACCTCCATGCCGCCCCTTCCTCGCAGGCAACAGAGTGCAGGCCTGTCGGCCCCGGGCACACGCTGTCCCTTTCGCCCAAGGCCTCCCTCCTGCTTGTGCCCTTGCCTGTATGGCACCCACCATACCCTCCGGGACCCCACCTCCTCCAGATGCCCCCGGACTGCCAGGCTGGGCACCCTGCACGGCAATAAGCACTCCTCGCGACAGTTGCCCTGGACCCTTCTCCAGCCAGCGGCAGGTGTGGTCAGTGTCGGGATCTGTGACTAGCTCTGCCTCATTGAGAAACGGTCCTGGGAGGCCCAGTATGAGCTTGACACTCTGGGTCCAGGATCCCAGCAGAGGCCACCACCCCACCCACGGGCCGACTGTGAAACGAGGGACAGCTGGCACCCGGGCCTAACGCCACGGTTTTAAAGACCCCGGATGGCTCACTGTCTCTGACTCGCTTGAATTTTTATGGTTGTGAGTTATCAGAAATAGATCCTACTGGGGGGAAGAGCCCTGCCCTGTGAACCAGAGCTCGGGCCCTGTCCTGGTCACCGCCGCCAGTGCCCTGCGCACGTGGCGAAGGGGCAGGACCGCCTGCGGGGTCGTGGGGCTAAGCGGCACCCCTGTGGTCTGGCGTTACCTGGTGGAGCTGGGGCTCGCTGGGGAGGGTAGGAGGGGCCGGGCCCCTGCCCTGCTGGCCTGCTCTCAAGTCCCCTCCAGCCTGCGAGGGAGAAGAGAGAGTCACAGACAGGGGGAGCAGCCTGGGCAGCGACACCCCCCAGCCCAGCAGAGATCCTGGCCCGGAGGTGACGCTGCTGCCACTGTGTGGGCTGGAGGTGTGTGTGGGCTGGGGGTGCCAAGGGGCCTCCCCAGGGGTGGCTGGGGCAGTGACCTGGGTCCCCTTGGCTCGGACCAGGGTCTTCAGGCCACCACCGCTGCGGGCCTTAATCTTCCCCGCGCCGGGGTCCTCAAACTTGCTGGGAGTGTAGACTCCCCCGACCTGGATGCACTTCTGGGCACCACCTGGGAGGAGATGCTGAGTGGCCGGGCCGCCGGCCCAGCTGGCCCTGCCCAGCCACACTGCAGGCCCCGGGCTAGTGGCGGGCAGGTGGCAGAGAGGCTAAGTGCTCTGTAGCTGGATGCTCCTTCCCCCCACACGCCCCCAGTCAGGTCGGGGGCCGGGGTCCTGGGCACAGGAGTGTTCTCTGCTGGGGCATGTACTGGCTGAAGCGCATCCCCAAGTTCGCGACACCGAGAATCTCAGAATGGAAGCTTATTTGCAAGTAGGGTCTTTGTAATTTGTTGCGATGGGTTCACAGTGGACCCTGCGTCCAATGGCTGGTATCCTTATGAAGAGAGAGGACAGAGAGGGAGGAGGCCCTGTGGCGTTGGAGGCAGAGGCCAGAGGGACGTGACTGTGAGCCGGGCTGCGCGGGTGCCGGCAGCCACCAGGAGCTGGGAGAGGCCTGCACTCCAGCCTCTCGAGGGAGTGCGGCTTTGCCGACACCTCGTTCTCGGAATTTCTGTTACTTTAAGCCACCCGGTTAGTGGCAATTTGTCATAACAGCCCAGAGAACTACTGCGGGTTCCTCGGGCCGGCCCCAGTGAGAGGCCAGGGCCCGCAGCAGCTCCCGGGGGCCAGCAGCCTGCCGTCCTCAGCAAAGCCAGCCAGTGCCCAGCACAGAAGGTAGAGGAAGGAATAGGTACGGGGAGGGATGCCGCACGCTGTCCTACCGAGAGAGCCCCCCCCCGGCCGCCCAGGGAGTGGGCACCTTCTGAGGATGTGAGCCTGTGACCAAGGAGGGGCCCAGCCAAGTGGGCGGAGGTGGTCCGGGACGGGGACCTGGACTGCCAGCCTGTTGCAAGCCCCCAGGTCCACGTGCCTACGAGTCCCAGCCCCCTTGGGGAGCCCTCAGTGCCCCTGGCCCTCCAGAGCCGGCAGAACCACTCGGGAACGCTGTCTGCCCCGTGCATGGTCTGGTCTGCTCTGGAGCCACCAGAGGCCCGGGGGACGTAGACTCGGCATCTGTGCGTCTACCTGACTCAAACACCTGCTGGATGAGGATACCCTCCACGGCCCCGCGGGCTCCTGGGATGTCCCCCGAGGACACGGCCACGGCTCTCTGCACTGACGCGGACATGGTCTGAATCCCTGGGGAAGGCGGCACGAGATGCGGGTCATGGGTCGGGAAGATGGCCCCCGAGCGCTCCTGCACCCGGGTGGCGGGGCCTGAGAGGCGCCTGGCGGCAGAATGTTGCTTTGGTCCACCAGGGCGGGCAAGGAGGGGGCAGAAGGACAGACAGACAGCTCACGTGTCAGAGCAGACAGGCTGTAAGTGTAGAGTACGTGTGAGCGTGTGTGTGAGCGTGTGTGAACGCATGTGTGATGCGATGGCATGAGTGTATGTGAGCACGTGTGAGCACGTGTGTTGCGTGTGTGTGAGGGCGTGTGAGTGTGTGAAGGCGTGTATGTGCGTGTGTGTGTGAACGTGTGAGTGTGGGCAGGAATGAATAAGGACTCCGGGACATGGGCCGGACTGTGCTTGCTGGAGCAGAGTACCCAGGACCCGCCTTAGGTCAGCAGCGAGTGACCCCAGGAGGCCTCTGGGGCCCTGTGTCCTGGGGCAGGGAGGGGACCAAGGAGGCGTCTCTGGAGGTAGCAGTCGAGCTGACCCTGGAGGGGTGTCCGAGGCGTGCCCTCTTCCCCGTGTGGCTGTGGAGTGGGACGTGGTCCCAGGACTGGCCCGCAGAGGGCAGGCCCCAGCCGGACCCCGGACCCTGGCCCGGGGTGGGGGCGGGGCCGGGGCGGGGCCGGGGCCTCTCACCGTTCCCCAGCAGGCGGCGCTGCGGCTCCGAGGTGCTCTCTGGCTTCTTGGGGGGCTTGGCCTTCACTTGGGGGCCTGTAGGGGGCGCTGCGGCAGCCGGCCCTCTCCCTGCCAGGGCCAGTTAGACCGCGAGGTGGAGAGTACGGGTGTCCCCCCAACTCCCGTGGGCGCCCTCGCTCTACCAGGCTCCGGTGTCCGCATCAGCGAGAAGGAAGAGACACCCATGTGGCTACTCGCGGGCCTGGGGTCACATTCGGTGTGTCCACTAAACACCCAGGGGACCTCTGCTGCCCTGCCAGGCTGGTTCTGGCTGATCGGGTGGGACAGAAGCTCCCGGAGCCAGCTGGGGAGGGGCGTGGCAGGCGGGGGTGGTGGGGGCGTGGCAGGCTCCCAAGGGGGCATCTGAGACCCAGCAGCTCCTTAACCTGCATACCTGGGCTGGAGGTGCCCCTTGGGGACAGGGCTGCCGGTGGGGTGGTCCGGGACTCCTCTGGGACCTTTCTCTTGGTAGGGGGTCTGGGCAGGGACACAGCGGCCTTGGGCCCAGCGGGGGGCTTTCGACCCTTCCGGGGCTGACTGAGGTCCACATCTGCAGGGCGCAAGGAGCCGGCATGGCCTCCAGCCCAGAGCTGATGCCCAGGCCAGGTGGGCGAGGCCTGGGCCTTGACCTTGCAGAACGCGAGACGGTCCTGGGTGATGTCTGAGGGCTCCCTAGACCCCCTCACATGCACGCCCCTCCCCTCGTCTGTTCCCGCTGCGCCCCAGCCCCCAGCCCAACGCCCCACCTCTGGGGAAGCTGTCCAGGACGGGCTGCAGCCGCGCGTATCTCTCCAGGTTGTAGTCCTTAAAGAGGACCCTCCAGAAGGCCAGGATGGCCCCCGCGTCTTGGGTCAGGAGCCACGAGAGCAGCGCGTGGAAAGCCTGCGGGCAGCCCTCCTTCTCCTTCAGACGCAAGGTCTCCTGAGGCCAGAGCAGGGAGTGGGGCCTGAGCCCCCTCAGTGCCCGCTTCCCGCCGCCGCCACCGGGGACTAGAGGGCGGATGCCGACCCAGCGAAGGCTGCTGATGGCCTGGGCGCGGTGTCCATCCCTTGACTTGGGGCAGGTGTGGGGATGGCATGGGGGTGTTGGGGTGAGGGCGGCTCCCTTGGAACCCGTCTTAGGGGACCGTGGCCCTGGCTTGGACGTAGGCTTGGGGTGGCTTGGGAGAGGGCATTGGGACCTGGGTTGGAGGCGCACCTGGGCCGTGTCTCGGACACCCTCAGCTGGTGGCTGGGAGTTGAAGAGGGCTGGGCACGGGGAGCAGGGGCCCCCCCAGCCTGTCCCGGCGATGTCCCCCTGCTCATGGGCGGGGCGTTGGGGGCGGGAGAGTCGGGAGGGGAGGAGCGCGGGCGGGTCCGGCCGGAACTCGCTTCCCCAACGCGAACCCCGGCTCTTTGGCTGCGCGCGGGGAGCGCCAAGGGCGGCGGGGTCTGGGCTGGGGCCCACCTGGAACTTGTCCTCGGGGACCACGTCGTGATCGGCCAGCGCGTGCAGCAGCGGGAAGGCGCTGTCCACAGCCACGGCGATCTCGGTGCGGTGCAGCCTTAGCAGGCGGCGCAGCGCGGCGTCCCCGCCCGCCATCGCGACGCTGCGGGCGCGGGGCTGGGCGCCGGGCTGGGCGCCCCTCTCCGGGCGTGGAGGGCGGCCTCGGCGTGCCGCAGGCCTGCGGGGCGTCTGGGCCCTGTCTGCCTCCTGGTCCCGGCGCCCTCCCAGCCCGCAGGGCACCTGGGCGGGCACACCGGGACGCGCACCTCCACGGGCTGAGCGCTGCGGCGCGGGGTCCCTGTTATACGCACTCCCCACGGAAAGAGCAGAGGCCCAGCTGCCCCAAAGCCAATCAGGGCCCGGGCTTCCAGAGGGGCAGGACTGGAAGGCTCCCTGTCACTAAGACAAGCCCTGTCGCCCCGCCCGCTGGCCCCTGTCCCACACCTGCCAGCAAGACCTTGCTTTTTCTTTCCTTTGCAAAGGAAGTTTCTGGACCAGCTCTGTTGGTCCCCTCACGTACAGGGCGGGGGCTCAGGAAAGCAAAAGCCACTTCATGTCACACCTAATGACACCCGCTGGGCCAGCAGTGGCTCCAAAGCTCCCCTACAGAGGCACCCAGAGGTGCCGGAGGCTGTGCTGTGGTTTTAGAGGTGACCAAGGACTGTCGCCTCCGGCAAGTCGGCGTCCAGAAGATCAGAGTCTTCACTTCACTTTTTAAAACCATGTCACCCTTGCAGGTGCAGCCGTGTCGTCGGGCCGAGCCTGACGGCTGCGGGCATCCCCCAGCCGCCTACGTGGAGGTGAGCAGCGGCTCCCGTAGAACCCCGGGCTTTCCGCCCCGCGGCCGTTCCTGCAGGTGACCCGGAGCCACCAGGATGTGTGGAGGGGCCCGCGTGACCCGCGGTGGGGCCTGGGGCACTGCCCTCGTAGGGTTGAGCCTCAGTTTCTCCGTGAGGCGGTGCACGCGGCCGCTCGCCTGCTGCTTGGTGGCCATCGCTAGGCCTCTGTCCTCGCCCTAGCTCCTCCCCGGCCAGGGCATGGCACGCACCGGACACAGCCTGGGCACAGCGGGCTGTGCCCTGCGCTTCGCAGCTGCACTCGCTGGGTCTCAGTCCTCCCTGAGGTCAGCGCTGCCATCACTCCCTTCCACAGAGGAGACCAAGGCCCAGAGAGGTTAAGGCACTTGACCAAAGCCGCACAGCTCGTACACGGCCTTGGGTGACTGGTGGCCAGGTCTGTGCTCTCAGCTCCGTGGGTGCCTAGGTCACGGCAAGACAGGGAAATGCATCCTGTGTGACATGCCCAGGGGTCAGGGATGGGTGAGGCCCCAGTGGCAGGGCAGGGACTGAAGGGGCCCCGCGCCCCATCTGCTTGGCCTTGGCCCCCTCAAAGAAGCCTGGACACTGACATCCTCTCCCTTCAACCCAGTTGGAGGCTTCGGTCTGTGTGGCTCCCCAGAGAGGGCTGGGCCCCCAGGGGTCAGAGGTCCTGAGGTCGGCCTCAGGGGGACGCGGAACACCAGCCGGGCCTCAGCTCCAGGAGCAGGGCAGGAGGCTCCCTGGGCCCTGCCCCTGAGGCCTTCTTTACGGGTGAGGCATTCGGGACGGCGCGGTCCCCTGGTGACGCCTTACCAGGACTTCGGCGCCCTCTTGGCCATCAGATATGTGACCTGTGGGCCTCGGATTCCCCTTGAAAGTTGCTCCACATCACTGATCGTTAGAGAAATGCAAATTAAAACCAAACGAGATACCACTTCACCCCCAGGAGGATGGCTGTTATCAAAAAACAGGAGGCAGAAAAACAGTCTGAGAGACGTCCCCAGATCGCTCCCCTTGAAACGACGCTGAGCTGAACATCTGAGCCTGGACAAACACCCAACCTGCACACGCGCGGCCGCGTGGGATCTGTGCACCGACTGAGCGGTGCGGAAGGGGACACTTCAGGCTGAAGGAAGATGATCACGGACGCAGGCGTTGAGCTGCAGGACGGAACGAAGGATAATAACTCTTTAAAACAATAATTCAAACAAACAAACAAACAAACAAACAGGAAACAACGAGCGCGGGCGCGGGGCGATCGCACACTCGCCGGGCGGCGGGAAGGCAGGCGGTGCAGGCGGTGCCGCCGCCGCATGAAGCCTCGGGCGGGTCCTTGAGACGGGACGTCAGGCACAGCGCCACCCCACCCACGATTCCGCTCACGCACCCAGAAGAACGGAAAGCAGACGTGGGGACAGAGCCCTGCACGGCCACAGCCGCAGCCCCGGAGTGGCCACGACCCACAACCCGCCCGCGGAGGACGGGCCCGCGGAACGAGGCCCAGCCACGCGGAGGACGTCGCGGCGGCCCCGGCGCTGGCGTCGTTCCGCCGAGGACCCTTCCGGCTGTGCGTGGACACCGCGCCGGCCGTCAGCAGAGCCGGTTTGATTTCTCCTTTCCCCATCCGTATGCCTTTCATCCCCTTTTCTCGCCCTGTTGCCGTGGTGACGCCACGACAGAGAGTGGCAAGCGCGGGCGCCGTCGCCTTGCTCCCGCTCTCGGGCGCCGCGGCAGGTTCCCTGCACGTGCGCGTGACCAAGTGTGGGAAGTCCGCATCTCCTCTGTCTGCGAGCGTGTTTATCACGCGCGGGTGTGCAGCTTTGTCGGATGCTTTCCTGGGAGGATCGGTACGGTCACCGGATGACGGGGACCGACGTCTGGGTATGGGGCCGGCCCCACTTGGTCACAAGGTATGTTGATCGGCCTGGGGTGATATTTTCTGACACCGTGTAGCGATGTCAGGGAGACTTTGGGGTCTGGAATCCCCGGGGGAGGCCTGGCTGAAGACGTTGACCTGGAGGTCGTCAGGTCGTTGATGTATTTAGAACCCCAAAGGGGATTAAGAGAGTGCAGGGGGGGAAGGGACGCCGTTCCGGTGGCCACTGCACCCCAAGATGGAGGGCTGCTGGGCAGGACACGAGGGACACCAGCCAGAAAGTGCCCAGGAGGGCGGGGCGCTCGGACACATCTCAAAGGCCACGTCGGGTCACGGGAGGGCAAGGGCCGACCCTCCCACGGAGCCCCTCGAGGTCACTGGTGAGCCTGAGACACTGGAGGGGAGTCGGGGTGGTGCGGAGGTGTGAGGTGCCCGCCCTGGCAGAGGGGCTTGAAGTGCAAAGCAACACCCAGAGGCCCAGCACCCGGAGCCCCAGCACCCGGAGCCCCAGCACCCGGAGCCCCAGCACCGCTGCCCCGGGAGAGACCCAGCTGGAGGGGAGAAGCCTGCGTGGCCGGGCTGGCCCCGCCCACTTTTCAAAATCAATGTTATTTTTTAATCTTTAAAAATGGACTTTATTTTTCAGAGCAGTTTCAGGTTTCTAGAAAGCCGAGCAGAAAGGACAGGGTCCCCCCGACACGCACAGCCTCCCCCACTGTCGACACCCCCACTGGGGAAGGCAGTCGATGAACCTGCCCTGACACATCACTGTCACCGGAGTCCACAGTTCACATCAGGGCCACTCCTGCTTCTGCACCTTCCGGGGCTTGGACGGGTATGTCATGACACGTATCTGTCACTGTAATGCCACACGGAGTCGTTACATTGCCCTGAAAATCCTCTGCGCTCTGCCTGCTTATCCTGCCCCCCCCTCACCAGGAGGACACCCCGGATGTGGCCCCGTCGGCACCAGGGCTGTGGCAGAGGCTCCCACTTCTGAGAGGGTCGAAAACAAAATGATCACAAACAGCTGACACCCCGGAAAAGCCCCGCACGCCGGGCGCTGACCAGAGAACAGGACCCAGGGCGGCTGGGGGCCCGGTGGGGATCCCCCGGAGGCCGCCGGCGAGGCCTGGCTCAGCGAGGGCACGGCAGACTGAGGAGGGACGGGAGGACGGGCAGCGCTGCATCCGGCATCGGACGTTGGGGCCTGAGCCGTGCAGGCCGAGGGTTCTGGCCCAGAACCGGAGCGAAGGGGGCCAGCCAGGAGGCCGGGAGAAACGTGCTGCCCGCCTGCGCCCGGGGCATCCGGCTTCAGGCCTGGAGAGCCCGGCCCGGCCCGCCTGGCCACGGGCTGCAGCCCTGCTCAGCCTCCGCCAGGGGCCCGGGCAGGGTCGAGACGTGCTGCAGGTGTGGATGAGACCATGAGCCTCACGCCGGGCCAGGGCGAGGGAGCCAGCCCAGGAAATGCTGATGGCCTCGTGCTGGGGAAAGCAAAACCCTCGGGGACAGGCACGGGGCCCTCGACAGCGCAAGAGCAGGAAATACATAGGGACTTTCTATGTCAAAGGGCCTCAGGTAGGCACCCCGTACCAGCGTCCTCAGGCACCACCCCGCCACCCAGAGGCCCTGAGTCCCCGGGCAGACCCCAGCCACTCGCTGGTCATGCCGGGGTCTGGGGGCCGCGACCCTGGCCTGCAGGTGTGGAAGCCCACGCTGAGACCGAGTTCCCTGGGGACACGCCTCCCAGAACGTCCCCACCTGCTCCTGCCCTGCTGAATGTGCAGAGAACAAGGGAGAATGTGACCCGCTTTGGGGCCGGAGGGCGTCCCCTGCAGATGACGTGCGAGGAACGGAAAGCCCCCAACTGTCCCTCGACGGAGGCAGGCCAGAGGCCAGACGTGCCGCCGTGTGCAGGCACCTGCACAGTGTGCCTTGTATACTGCAAGTTCAATTATTGTGAAGGAGAAAAAAGCAAAACTTCCCATCAGAAAGGAAGCAGACAGGCGTGCGGCCGGCAGCGGGGCGCTGAGGCGGAGCCCGGCCCTCTGCTCGCCCAGCTGGGGTTTGAATTCGAATCTTAATAAAACGCGTATGTTAGTTTTTATATTAAAATAGGAAACAAAATATAATAGAAAATATTTACAATACCCATCAAAGATCAAAATTAGGAGTAAAGATAAGAAAAAATTCCACAGTACCCACACTTTTCAAAAAGAAGAAATAAATAGATATACCACGCTCCTGGATTTAATTTCTCAGTTGCATTTTAAAATGTCAGGTCTTCCTTAATTTATAAAGCTAATATAATATCGATTAAATTGCCAAAGGGGTTAGTAGAATAGGAAAAGTGGAAACCATAAAGAAAAAAACAACCGATTTGACTTAATGATGAAAGACATTTATATATAAAAATGTCGTAAAACACTAACATGGATACGACACGCTCGGGAAGATACGTGACAGAAATATGAGGATTATGTAAGAGTTAATGTCGTCAATATATAAAAGGAGGTGTCGAATCGGTAAGAAAAAGGTAAATACTCAAGAGTTAAAAAAACAGAGAAGAGAGACTTAACGTGCACAGAGGCGTCACTCCACGGCCCAGGGCACCAGGCGCTGGGGCCCAGCGCCACGTCGCCGACCGCGCTGTGACTTTCGAGTGTTAACTGTGAAATGGACAAACCGCACAGGCGACAAACCCAGAGTCTGACGAAGCGCGGCTTCACACCGAGTGTGTGACCCACCGCGAAGGGGGCATGTGCCTAAGCGGGGCGCAGTACGCGACGTGCCATCGAGGCGTTCTTGGGGACCTTCGCGCGTGCCGCCGTGTCCGACGCCGGCCTGCAGCCCTGTTCCCGGAGCTCCCCCGTGGCAGCCGCGGACTGGGCGCTGCTGGGCGAGGGTGGTTCCCGGGCTGGGTGTCCTCAGGAGCCTCCTCCCGCAGCAGGGGCGAGCCGCAGTGACCGTCGCAGCCAGCAGAGGGCGCGGAGCGGCCACGTCTGCGCGCGGCCCCTGCCCTTGCTCCGGCCTCATACGCGGTGTGGACGGTCTGGTCCTTCTCCACTCACGCTGCCTCGGTCCCAGGGGGCCTGGTCAAGGCCGGCTCGCTGAGGTCCCTGCCGCCCCCGGGAGCACGGCGAGGCCTCGCCCAGGGGAGGCCGCTCCCAGCGGCGGGCGTCCCCCACTCTATTTACAGCAGCCCCCTCGCTGGTGGGCGGGGGAGCCGCGGGCTGAGTGTGGGGACGGACGGACGGACGGACGAGAGGCCGACGTGGTCCCCTCTGGGCCAGGCCCGCTGCAAGCGTCATTTCTCCTTCGGTCCCCGGCTTTGTCTCCTGGGGAAAGGATGAGCGTTCGTCCGCTCGGCCTCCCGTCCGTTCCCTGTGGGAGCCCTTCCGTCGGAGGACGCAGTGGACGGTGGAGGCAACGCGGGAGGACGAAGGACGGGCTCCCGACCGCCCCGGTTTAGGCTGCGGACGGTGCAGCATTTTCTCGGATGATGGGTGGGTCCGAGGGCCTCGTGTCCACCCTGGGAGCGGCCGTGGCCGGGCCGTGGCCGGGCTGGGCAGGTCTCAGGAAGCGGGCTGAGTGGAGGTTTCCGTGCGACTGATTCGTCTGCCTGGAAGTGTCCACGCGCTTTTGACTTTAACTGACTCTGACAAACTCTCCCCCTGGTGTCCCCGCAGGTAAACACAGCCCGCCCCAAACCTCGGCGGCCTCGCCTGCAGCTCGCTGTGCTTTGCTTGTCCCGAATTGCGATTCCTCTTGAGCTTGCCTCAGTTTACCTCTTTATTTAGGTCAACGACCCCGGCAAACATCACAAAACATCACCTCTCCCCGCTCAGTATCACTAGGTGGTCGTGTGACTTGACCCAGCCACTGAAATGTGGGTGGGTGACAAATGGCCCCTTCTCTTGCCATGGCCAGCTCTCCAGATGGAAGAGGGCACTGTCCCCTCAGCCTGCCCCACAGGGGCCCAGGGCCATGAGGGTCGGAAAGGGTGGATGGGACGCCAGCCTCCATGGCTGAAGCCCTGAGCCTGGGTTGTTTATGCCGCAACCTAAGCAGCCCTGCCTGTCACTTCCCAAATGCTGCTTCAGGACGCTGGTCCCCATTGTCCCCTGGGGCGACATGTGCTCTGGCTGAGGCACATCGTGGCACCAGCTGCCAGGCCCTTGTCTCCTTCATTTGCCTGAAAATCCTCTCCAGTCGCCTGGTGTGTGACCTGCAGACTCTCCTGCTTGTTGGGACCCTGCCATTCGGCAAAGGACGGCACAGGCGCTGCAGTGGGGTGGGGTCTCAGCACTGCCGGGACACGAGGAGAACCCCAGCCAGCCAACCTGGTCGGTGCCCCGGCTATATGTGGCCAGCCCTAGACCCAGCCGGGCGCCCGCCAGCATCTGAACAAAGCAGGACGGCGCTGTGGGTCACCCCAGCAGAGGGTGATCACAGGTCAGGACGGACCTAATCACAGGCCCACTGCAGCTCTGAAGGGGTCGGGGTTCGGCAGGGAGCTTCAGCAGGTCCCCCAGCCCTGAGGGTGTCCTGGCCAGGTGAAGGTTGGGGTCCACCAGAGAAGCTTCAGACCCGCTCTCTCGGGGGCATTGCAGGGCAGGGTGGGGAGGGGGTACTCGGCCGGGGGCCTGTGCAGGTAGAGAAGCCGCATTGGGTTCTGCCCTTTGCTCCCACGCAGGGCCCTCCACCTGTGAGATTTCGGGTCTTCCTGGGTGTCTGTGGCAAGGACAAGCAGCCAGAAGCTCACCCCAGCCCAGGACCCGTGGCCAGCAGAGCAGTCTGAGTGTCTCAGGGCCTGATCCTGGTGGTGGCCTTGGGGACTGACTGGTCATCGAGAAGCCGGCTCCTCTGAGGCCCTTTACAGATCAGCAGGACCCCCTCTGCCCCTGCTGTGGTCGGCGCTGGTCTCTGCCAAGCTGCAGTGTGGCACACGGGGTCCAGCACAGGGAGCATCCCAGGGCCACACCGATGCCTGCCCACCCACCCTGGACAGGGCCTTCCGTGGGCCCCACTGGCACACTGCCAGGGCCAAGCGCTCCTGCCAGCCAGGGGCCCTCCCTGCCGTACAGCTCCCACAATGAGAAACGTGTCCCTTCACGAAGCTGGAACGGGCCCTGGGCCACCCACGCTCCCCTCCTGTCCTCAGAAACAACACAGACAGGGAAAGGTGGGGGCTGGGGCGTGAGCCTGCGGTCAGGTGGCAGACAGGCCTGCACCCCAGCCCCGCCGGTCCCCGTAATCATTTTTCAATCTGGTGTTCCCCTTAAAATACAGAGTTAAACTAAATAAGATTAAGACAATTTTACTCAAACATGGGGTGAAATGCCTTTGCTGGCAGCATCGGCCTTGTCATCTCTCTGCACTAAAAAAATAAACTGTTGAGAATAGATGTTACAGAGATCCATGCTCACGGGTAGGAAGAACTAATATTGTTGTGACGGCCACACCACCCAAAGCCACCTACAGTTTCGATGTGACCCCCATCAAAATTCCAATGGCATTTTTCACAGAGCTAGAACAAACGATCCTAAAATGTGTATGGAGCCACGAAGGGCCCCAAATAGCCACAGCCATCTTGACAGAGGAGAACAAAGCTGGAGGCATCACACGTCCCGACTTCAAACTACATTACGAAGCCACAGCCATCGAAACAGCATGGTACCGGCAGGAAAACAGACACATGGCTTAAACAGAACAGAGAGCCCAGAAATAAACCCACGCCTATGTGGTCAACTAATTTACGACAAAGGAGCCGGGAATATGCAGTGCGGGAAAGGACAGTTTCTTCAATAAATGGTGTTGGGAAAACCAGACAGCTACATGGAAAAAAATAAAATAAAATTAGACCACTATCGTCCACCACACACGAAAATGAACTCAGTGTGGATTAAAGATTTGAACGTCAGGCCTGAAACCATAAAATTCCTAGAAGAGAACACAGATGACAAGCTCCTTGATATAGATCTTGGCGATGATTTTTTGAATCTGACACCAAAAGCAAACGCAACAAAAGCGAAAATGAACGAGTGGGGCCACATCGAACTAAAAAGCTTCTGCATAGCGAAGGGAACCATCAGCAAGATGAACCGGCCGCCTCTGAATGGGAGAAAGCGTGTGCGAATCATATATCTGATAAGACGCTAATATCCGAAATATATAAAAATCTCGTACAACTCGGTCGCAAAGAACCGAACAATCCATTTTAAAAGTGGGCAGATTTGAATAGAATTTTTGCCAAAGAGGACACGCAGAGGGCCAACGGGCACATGAAAAGATGCTCAACGTCACCGTCATCAGGGACGTGCCATCGGAACCGCGAGATGTCACCACACGCCTGTCCGAATGGCCATCATCGAGAAGGCAACGGAGGGCGAGAGCCGGCGAGGTCGAGGAGAAGGAGCCTCCAGCGCTGGCGGCGGGATTGTAAACGGGCGCAGCCGCGATGGACGGCCGTACGGAGGGTCCTCAAAAACTTAAACATGGAGCTGCCATACAACCCGCGAGTCACCTCTGGGTATCTGTCCAAAGAAAACAGGAACTGGAGAAAATATATCCCTCCTACGCTGACTTTACAATAGCCAAGGCCTGGACGCAACCTAAGTGCCAATCAATAGACCGGATACAGAGGGCGGGGCACATATGCACAAGGGAGTGTTACTCGGTCATAAAGGAAGAAACAATATTGCGCTTTGCTGCAACGCGGAAGGACCTAGAGGGTATTACGCTAAGAGAAATGAGTCGGACAGATAAAGACAAATACCGTATGATCTCACTTATATGTGGACTCTAAAAAACAAAACCGAACACTCCCAAACTCACAGATAGAACGAACAGATAGGTGCTTGCCAGAGGCAGGGCGGGGCTGGGCGGGACTGGTGCAGGGGGTCCAAAAACAAGCCCTGGGGTGCGATGGACCATGGCGACTATAGTTAATAATATCGTATTACAGAAAAGAACTATTTTAGAACAGCTTCATATTTACAGAAAATTCACAAAGCCAGCCCAGAGTTCCCAAGAACCCGCACGGTTTCCCATTAGGAACGTCTTGCATTAGTTTGGTACATTTTTTACAACTAATGAACCGATACTGATCCATTATCATTAACTAAACGGATAAGACTTCCTTCATTTTTCTCTCGTGTCTCAGGGACGTTTAGTCATCCTGTGTCCTAAGGCTCCTCTTGGCCGTTAGTTTTTCAGACTTTCTTTGCTTCTGATGACCTTGACAGTTTTAAGGAGTGCTGGCAGTTAATTTGCAGGACGTCCCTCTCCTGGAATTTTCTGGTGTTTTTTTCATGGGTAGAGGTAGGGGTCGGGTCACAGGCAGCTGGGAGGAAGGCCACAGAGGTGACGCGGGCTTCTCATCACATTCTACCCAGGGCATATACTGTCAACCCAGATGACCTTGAGCGCGGGTGGAGGGTTTGTCAGGCGTCTGTCTTGCTGCAGAGCCCCTCCCCCCCCCAGACTTCGCTTTCACAGGAAAAGCACCAGGCTCCGCCACACTCCAGTGGGCGGGGGTAGGGAGTTGCACCCCAGGGCTCTCCCTACTTTACCCAGCGCTATGCCTGTCCCCGGGAGGCAGCGCCCGCCCAGTGGGCCTCTGCCTTCTGCTGGCGCCTGCCCTGAGTCGGCCCTCGGCCCCCGCCCCCCCTGGGGGGGGCCCCTCCCGAGTGCCCTGTGGCCCGCCCCCCTCCGCGGACCCACCCCCAGGTCCCTGCCCCTTGCCCTCCCACGCCTCCCCTCTCAGGCCCGCCCTCCCCAGCCCCCCTGAACACTGGCCCCTAAGCCCTCTCTGAGGGCTCCACCCCTCCCCCAGGTCCGCCGCCACTCAGCACCCCTTTACTGAAGCTCCTCAGCCTTCCACACCACGGCCCTCACTCTGCAGGCTGCCTGCTCCGCCCCGGCCCCCGCCCCCGCACCTGCACCTCTGGGGGACCCTGCGCCCCTCCCCCGGGGCTGCTCTCCGCCCACACGCGGTGGCCCAGTCTTTCCACCTGACTGGTCTCCTGTTGTGGGGGAGGCCCGGTCCCCTGGTTCCATGGCCCTCTCCTTCCCAGGAACCCTGAGCCCGAAGCCCCGGGACATCTGGGACCCCGACCCAGCCGGGCAGCTGGAAGAGGGGCCACCCTGTGAAACCCGTGAGGCCCTTTCTCCGTCTCCCCGGCCTTCTGCCTTGAGAGTCCTGTAGGAGGGACCACAGGCTAGAGTGTGGGGGACACTGCGGGAGGCAGGGCGCGGGGGTGGCTCAGGGGCCCACAGCTGTGGTTAGGCGCAGGTGGAGCCGGGGCTGTGGCCGCCCACAGCTCTGCCCCGCGGCCCGGCCGCTGCCTTCTCCTTTATGAGAAACAACCACCTGACTTTAAACTGGCAGGGGCCTCGGGTAGGGGGGCAGGACACGGGCCACCCCAAGCTCCCTCTCAAGGCTGGCCCTCAACACCAGTCTTCTGCCAGGAGGACCTTCCTTCAGAAGGGGCGGGTGGGTGTCACCGTGGAAGGTGAGCGGGCGCCAAGCTGGGCGCGGGCCGCATCCCGTGCTGGTGGCCAGGGGCGCTCAGGCAGAGGCCAAGAGACCGTTTTCTGCCTCTGCTTGTGCATGTCCTGTCTCCTGGGTGGCGTCCCCATGGCGGGTGCCTCAGTCCTGGACCCTGAGGTGGACTGCAGCATGGACGTCATCCTGGTGGGCTCCAGCGAGCTGTCGGCGCCTCCTTCACCAGAGCCCTGCAGAGGTGAGGGCCCGTCAGGTGCAAACCCCTGCTCGGGATGCCAGCCCCGGGCTGGGCAGCACTGAGGGCTCTGGAATATTCGCACATCATTTGGACACCTGGGCAGGGCCAGGAGGGCCCCACCCGGGGACTCCTCCCCCAGGCGTGGATGTGTAATGTGGCAGGAAAGGCGAAGGGGGGTGGGGTGCAGGCATCCCTGGCTTCTGTGACTTCAGAAGATCAACTGTGACACCTTTTCTGGGCAGTGTTTAAATTACGCATCAGCAGAAGGAAAGGTCCCCTTCTTGATTTTCCTCCCCAGATCTGATTGCACATGAAGTCAAGGTTAACCAGCGGGACATAGAAGGTGACAGGCCGCTCACCGCCCACGCGCAGGGGAAGGGGTGTCGGCCAGCTCTGGAAAGCTCGCTGCAGCCTCGTATGCACCGTGTCCTTCCCCAGAGGGGGCAGCGGACACTGCTGTCTCCCCTCCAGCAGCCCGTGCCCCCCGAGGCTCCATTTAGGGTGCACAGTCCAGTGTCTTTTAGGATATCACGGTGTGCCACCATCACCATGATCTAATTTCAGGACATTTTCATCACCTCCCCAAAACCCCCAAACCCATTCCTTAGCATGCCCCCTCTTCCGACACCAGGCATGA
Source organism: Pteropus medius (assembly GCF_902729225.1). Taxonomy (NCBI): domain Eukaryota; kingdom Metazoa; phylum Chordata; class Mammalia; order Chiroptera; family Pteropodidae; genus Pteropus; species Pteropus medius. The sequence goes on along the minus strand of NW_024355205.1, from coordinate 38,945,066 downwards.
CCACAGACCCACTTTCTCTATGGATTCCTTGCATTTCCGTGTGCATTTTAGGATCAGCTTGTGATTCTGGGAAAAAAAAAAAAAAAAAAAAGGCCCCGTGGTCGGCTGGGGAGCGAGCAGTTTCGAGCAGTTTCGAGCAGTCTCAGCGTCCGTGAACGGGGGCGCCGTCCCGCCCCCCGCACTCCGGTCTCCTGCGATTGCTCTCGAGGACGTCTCCCCACTCTCGTCAGCTTCGTTCGCTCGCCGCGTCGGACGGTGCGGTGACGCACACTGCACTTTGTGCCCCTAGACCTGTGCATCTGCTGTGGGAGCTTCCAGGTGCACACACAGCACCCTCTGTTTGAGGGGGGGATGTGCGCCCCGTGCAAGGTACGCAGGGAGGTGGGGGTGGCTTCGTGGGGTCCCCGCTGGAGCAGGGGGGCACCGGCCTGCTTCGTCTCTCGCCAAGGACACGTTCCTGGATTGCCTCTTCCTGTATGACGACGACGGGTACCAGTCCTACTGCTCCATCTGCTGCTCCGGAGAGACGCTGCTCATCTGCGAGAACCCCGACTGCACCCGGTGAGGCCGGGCGCCCAGGGGGAGGGCGAGGGCCCCCCGCCCCCACACCCCGAGGAGAACGCTCTCCAAAGCTCCCCTCAAATGTTTCGCGGGGCGCGGCGCTCTCGCACCCGGAGCTGGGCGTCGAAAGATCTGTTTCCGTTTTTGTTTTTGTTATTGTTATCACCAAGACCTGCTGCTCCCTCAGTCATCATGTCGGGCTCGAGGGACGCCCCGGCCCCTCGGGGCTGCTGCTCACCGCTGAGCGGCACTTTCATGCCTCGAGGTCCCCCCACTTCAGTGCTGCGGGCCACCCTTGCGTTTCCAGTCCCCTGCCCAGATCTGCCCCAGCTGGCGCCCCTGCACTTGGCTTTGCCGGGAGACCTCGTCTGTTTCCAGAGGCTCGGGGGTTGGGGGGAAGACGGGCGGCTTAAGGGGGTCCTTCAAAATCTGTCACCGTCGTGAACAGCCTGCCGTCTTCTGCAGAGCGCTTGGTTCCTGTCACTCCAGGTCCCAGGAGGGACTGGTCTCCCTTCCCTGGCCCACGGTCTCGCCCCCACTCCCCCCGCCACCTTGCGGGTGCTGACGGACAGGGCCAGCTTGGCCTTTGCACAAGAGCCGGGCGTGGCCTCCATGGCTCAGGCCAGAGCGAGGGGCAGGCTCTTCTCTGCCGCAGACCGACCGCGGTTTCACTGGTGGCCGGGGCCGTGTCATCTCAGCCACTGTGGCTTTCTGTTTGACTCTAGGTGCTACTGTTTCGAGTGCGTGGACACCCTGGTGGGCCCGGGGACCTCGGGGAAAGTCCAAGCCCTGAGCAACTGGGTGTGCTTCCTCTGCCTGCCGTTCCCCAGCAGCGGGCTGCTGCGGCGCAGGGCCAAGTGGCGTGGGCGGCTGAAGGCCTTCTACGACCGGGAGGTGGTGAGCAGCCACGCGGGGGGTGGGCGGGCGCCGGCCGCACCCGGCCTCGCTGGCATCCTCTGGGCACTGGGTGTGAGACGCCCACCGCTCTGGCCGCAGTGAAGTCGGCCTTTTAGGCAAAGGCACGTCCCCGTTGTCCTGTGTGACGGCTGGGCCCACCAGCGGTCCCTTCGCGAGTTCTCCAGCTGGTGACGGTTTGGGGTTTTGTCTGTTCTGAGCCTGGGAACCCGGTGTTCATGGCAGGGAGGAGAGGAACTCAGGGGGGGTGTGTCTCTGAGTCCAGCAAGTGGCAGCCGACGCCTGGGCGGCTGGCGTGGACTCAGGGCCTCTCGAGGGTCAAGGCCGGGAGCCAGGGGCTAGGCAGGAGCTGTGGGCTCATCAAAGTGGGGAGAACTGGGTCCCTCCAAAAGATACGCCCAAGTCCTGAGCCCCGGAGCCCGCGAACGTGACTGGCCTTGGACACAGGGTCTTCGCAGATGTGATTGCTCGAGGTGCCGTCACCGTGGGTGAGGGTGGCCTGACGTGCAGTGACCGGAGTCCCGTGGGAGAAAGGAGAGAGACCGGGGGGCGGAGGCACACAGGGAGGACGGCCACGTGACAGGAGAGGCGGCGGGGGCCCCCCCGCGGCCCTGACCTGGGGCCTCGGGGCTCCGGACAGACTCGCCGGTGTGAGCCGCGCCGTCATTCCCGTTTGGGAGCACTTGGCGAGCAGGCGGGGGACAGCAGGGGACACAGGGGCACGGGGGCCCACGGCCAGGACGGCTCTGGGACCTGAGCTCAGCCTGGCCCACCCACCCTCCGAGCCCAGACAGGTGGGCGCCATCCCTGTCCTCGACACGGGCCGGGGCCTGACGCCGCGACGGCCTCCGTGGGTCTCCGGGTGCTTTTGGAGACCAGGCGAGCACCTCAGCGAACCCCCAGGCGCGCGCATGCACCTCAGCGAACCCCTTCCGGGCCGTTCGTGGCGGAGACGGTCCGCCCCGGCGTGCGGACACCCGCGCTCGTGAGCGCAGCAGCTTCCGTAGAAAGAACTAACGTCGATGCTCAGAAATGCTGCCAGCGCTGGCTCGGTGCTGGGGGCAGCGAGAAGCCCGGGGGCCGGAGACGCGAGTCCCTGTGTCCAGCCGTGCCGCGCCCTCCCGCCCGCCCCAGACTCACCTGCTCACTCACTCACCTGTGTGGGCACTGTTCCCTCTCCTGAGCCCCAGGCGGACCCACCCCGAGGTCCTGGGTCCCCTGCAAGTCTCCCGTGCAGCAGCCCCCCACCCCCACCTCAGGCCTGGTCTCCGACAGTTAGCAGCTGGACGCCTTGTTTGCTGGAGGCCAGGCACCCCCAAGTGGTACCTCCTGGGGTGCAGGGGGCTCTGGGGCCTTGTGTTCTGAATGATCCACCCAGCGTCCCTCTGGGGGTGCTGGGTGGGGGCGGGTGGTGTCCACAGGCCTTCCCACGCCTCGGGCCTCAGCGCGGCCGCTCCAGGCCTGCGTGCCAGGCCGTGGCTCTTGGCTCTGCTGTCAGGGCCTCCTGCCGGCAGCTTTTGGGGGTGCCGGGTGGCTTGGCCACCACCAGAGCCGCCGTGAGGAAGGAGAGGAAGGGGTGAACCCCGCAGCTGTGCGGATCCTGGTGCTCTGACGCGGGGCCCTCCCTGTGACACACGAGGCCTCGTTCCCTCCCGGGATGGGACTGTCCTCCGCTCTCCGGAGGGCTCCTGTCACCGGCCTGCCCTTCGCCAGAGGGGCACCCGGTGGTGGGCAGGGTCTTCACATGGGGCGTGGGGCCACGGTGGCCCAGGTGTCTGCCCCTTGGGGCGCCTCTGTGGCCACAGGGGTCTCCCTGACTCACGGGCTCCACAGCCAAGCCGTCCTCAGAACGCTGTCTCTTTAATAAATAGGACAGTCCCCTCGAGATGTATAAGACTGTGCCCGTGTGGAAGAGGGAGCCAGTCCGGGTGCTGTCCCTCTTTGGGGACATCAAGGCAGGTGAGTGCGGTGGCACCCAGAGGACTTGCCCAGGAAGACTGGCCTGGAGCAGGTTGTGCAGGGGCCCAGGTGTGCGTGCAGACTCGGAAGGTTCCAGAACCACACGCACGAGGTCGAGGTCAGCGCTGAGGGACAGCGCTGGGCGGGTGGGGCCGGGGCCCGCCCCTTCGGAGGATGAGTCCGGGGAGGAAGCGCAGGGCGCAGGACGGCCGGTGGGAGGCGCTGTTGCTGAGGGGCCGGGCTTTCCCTCACGGCCACCGAGCGCCCAAGCCCACCTCAGCCTCCGCTGCATCCCGCCACCTCGCAGGGCGCCCCACCCACGGGGCTGCGCTCTGGCCTTCCCCGGGCGTCCTGCCCCCTGAGGGACCCCCCACTCCGCGCTGCCCCCCGCCCGCCAGTGCCTTTGCAAATCCTGAGTCCTTCTGAAGAGAATCCGTGAAAATAGCCCTTAGTCCGGGACCAGAAGGAATCGGGGACCTGCCCTCTTCCAGCACTGCTGCATGCCCGGTGCGGGTCGGGGCGGGGGGGCTGGCCTCACATGCCATGTCAGCGACAAGGGCCCGAGACTCGCACGAAGCGGGCGCAGCTGCGGCCGAAGGGACCCAGGAGCCGGGCGCGGCCACCCCACCTTCATCTCCTGCCCCGGACGCTCCCCGGAGTCCGATCTGGAAGGTCCTGTCTGGGCTCGCCTCCTGCCCCAGGCCGCAGACTCTGCGAGGCTGTAACAGGGTTCCAGCAGCCCAGCCGCCACGTCACACATCCTGGCTGGCTGCCACCAGCGTGGACCCCAACTGCCCAGCACACCTCCTGCCCCTGGGCAGGGCGTGGCCGCCCAGGAAGGCTGCCCTCCCAGCAGGTCACTGGACTTTCTCGGTGGTGCTCAAGGAGTCCCCGCTTTTTGGTTATGCACAGCCAGTAGCTTCACCCTGAGTTCCTGGTCATGTGGTCACATGGCTAAAAAGAGACAGCTCGCTCCTTATCGACAGACGACAGACGCGCTTTGCCAGTCGTTAAGCTTTTGATCCCGGTGGGGGTCAAAGTCAGTGTCCTTATGTCTCCCCGCCCAGAGCTGGCGAGTTTGGGCTTTCTGGAAAGTGGCTCTGGCCCAGGAAGACTGAAGCACCTGGACGATGTCACCAACACCGTGAGAAAGGACGTAAGTCAGCCGTGTGTGCAGGCGACAGCTGGGGGCAGATGTGCAGGGGGTCCCTGGGGAGCGCCGGGCGGGGGGCGCCCGGGGCCGCACAGCACTCGCCCCAGCGAGGACCGATGTGGGGTCTTGCGGGAATCGGCCCCTGCCGCACAGTCGCTGGCGGTCAGCCCTGCAGTGGGGAGATGAGGGGCGTCCTCGTGGCCACCCACGCTGCCCGCCGCCCAGAGCAGAGCAAGCGGCCGAACCTCCTGTGCGTCTTGCTGAAGTGCCAGGGCCAACCCCGCCGTCTGCAACAGTGCTGCCCAGAGAGGGGTTACCCCGCCCCCCCCCGAAATAAAGAGCTGAGCTGCAAAGCCCCGATGGAGAAGCTTCCTGCGAGCGCCGGCCCCTCGAAGGCTCCTTCCTGCCGTCTGGTCCTGTGGCCTCGGAGGAAGTGCCTACGAATGACTCACCAGCACCCGGCGCGGCCTCGAGCCCCTCATGACAGAGAGGAGGAAGGACAGGGGGCCCCTTCTGGTGGCCTCGGGATATCCCGATGCCGGGACAGTGCACGGCCATCTCAGGCAGAGGGTCTGGGGTGTGGGAGCTCTGGCCGCGGAGGGGGCAGCAGAGAGAGCGCCGAGACGGAGGGCACGCTCTGCCACCCTCGGGTGCTGGCCGGGACCCCACAGCTCTGCTCCTCGTCTGGCCGGAGTCCTGTGAGTGGTGGCGTCTCGTCCTGCAGCTCGGCCAGCCGTGCGGTGACCGGCCGGCGCTGGCCGCCATGTGGGCGCTGTCATGCTCTGAAGCGTGCAGCGTCGCTGTGGCCGAGCTCCCGGCTCCCGGCTGCCGGCTCCGTGCCGGAGGCACCTCGTACGGTCCGGCCACCGTGGAGTCCACATGGCCCCGGGGGCCGGTGCATGCCCATCCCCCCCAGCAGCTCTGGGAGGGGGCCCCTGCCACAGGGAGTCACCTGGGACCCCCAGCGAGGACAGCCAACTCCGAGTGTCCCTGAGGCCTGGGGAGGACAGTGGGATTCCTGCCCCAATCCCGGGTCCTGTGGGGGCCTCGGCTGAGCCGGTGGCTAGCCTGAGGCCGCCAGCCGCCTGCTGCCCGCCCAACGCCACACGTGTCCTCCAGTGTCCCCCGTCCTGCAGGTGGAACAGTGGGGCCCATTCGACCTCGTGTACGGCGCCACGCCCCCCTTCGGCCAGGCCTGCGACCGTCCCCCGGGTAAGAGAGCACTGTCACCCCAGCCCTCTGACCCCGCCAGCCCTCTGCACCCCAAGCCCAGCCCGCCCAGAGAGGGCGGGAAACGCACGGTGTCCACACTTTCAAAGTTTGGCCGAGGGATCGCGGGCCTCCGCAAGCTGTCTGCCCTCAGGGAGGGCCGTGTGGCGGGGTCGGACGCATGTCCCGTGACGCAGACTGGCTGGGGAGCAGGCGGGGGCCACGCAGAGCCTGGTCCATCCGAGGTCACCCCCCTGAGCCCCCCGCGCCCTGCGGCTCGGGCGAGCGGGGCCAGACACACCTGGGCGGCCCCAGGGTGGTACCTGTTCCAGTTCCACCGCGTGCTGCAGTACGCCAGGCCGGGCGGCCCGCGGCCCTTCTTCTGGATGTTCGTGGACAACCTGGTGCTGACCGAAGACGACCGAGCCGTCGCCTCACGCTTCCTGGAGGTGTGTGCGGGCTCGGGGGCTCGGGCTTGGGGGCTCAGGGGCCCCAGGGGCTCAGGGGCCGGCCGGGGGGGGCGGCAGCTCAGACCCCGACCCCCGAGGCCTCGGCCACCGGCTGGTGCCCGGTCCTCTGCTCCCACGAACAGTGCTACGGTGAAGGATCCTGTGTGGGAGTCGGCGGGGTCAAGTCCGGGGTGAGGCCGCCAGACAAGGGTCAAGTACGTGCCATTTCACAGGTGGCCTCGTGGCCCCCGGCAGAGGTGGTCCCAGCTCCCACCCCCGCCCTCTGTTTCCTGGGCCTCAGGGAGCGTCCTCCAGCAGCTCCGCGTCACCGGCTCTCTCGAGCCGTTCTCGCGAACGCTTGTCCCCAGCGTCCCGTGGCACCTGGGTGTGTGTCGCATCGTCTAACTGGCTTCCGTTTGCACACGGGAAGCTGTTGCCGTCTGCACGTTGATTCGGGTCCCGCCGCCTTGTCGCATGACCCTGCCGGCAGCTGCTGTCTTCGTGGATCCTGTGGGAGTCGCAGGCGTTTGAGCAGATCGTCCGCAGATAGGGACGGTTTTCTCTCTGCGTTTTACACTCAGAAAACACCGAATCGCGGCTGTGACAGTGACGAGACACTCCTGCCTCGTCCCTGACCGTCAGGGACCCGTCCCGGCCTTTCCCCTCTGGGCCGGTGCCGGCTTTGAGGTTGAGGTTGACATACTTCACTATGTCAAGGAAGTGTCTGGAAGCTTCCGCCGGTTTCTATTATTCTTGAGTAATTGTATCATGAATAATTGATGGATTCTGTCGAATTTTTTTTTTTTTTTTTACATCTGTGAAGAGACTTAGATAATTTTCCTTTTCAGATCTATGAATAGGATGTAAGGTAGTCATAGGTTTCTTAACGATGAACCCTCCTTGCTTTCCTGGAAGAAATCCACGCAGCCGTGCGTGGGGTGTGTTTCTGCGGGCGTGTCGCTGAGGTTGGGTGAGCAGCGTCTCCTTTGGGGTTTTCGCTGTGATCAGCAAAAATGTTTGAGAAACTGACAGCATTTTGCCGTGATTGCTGCTGGTTCCGTTGCTTTAAAACAGGAGTTAAGCCCTCCGTGGAAACTGATTTATCAGATTTTCTCTTTTTGGAAACCCATTGGGTAGGTTACGCGTTCCTAGAATACAATCTCTTTCATGATAGTTTTAAAAATCATTTTCTTAGAGTTGAGCAAAGTGGACCCAAGATTCTTGTACTTCCTTCTGCCTTTGGGATTATTTCTCCTCCGTAGGAAGTTTGGGGTTTTAAAAATACTGACGTGTTGTCACGTAACAGCCGTCAGGATCAGGTTCGTGTATCAAAAAAAAAAAAAAAAAAAAAATCTAGTGAGAAGTAACTATGAGTCCAGGCAAAAAGAGCGGTTCCCAGACCTGGCACCAGTCATACCAAACCTGGAGGGCGGCGAACACACCGACGTCTGCGCACGCACATGGCAGATCAAAGTCGGTCCCCAGTCAGAAGGAGGCAAAAAAGAGAGCCCCCCAGAGTTTATGGAGGTCCGGCTCCCGATGGTGGGGACGCCCACCTGTGCAGAGGCAGGCGTGGGCTCTGTGGGCCCTGGCACCCGGGTGTGGCCAGCAATGCCTCTCACCCCAGTGTGGTGCCCGGACTCAGGAGGAGGCCGATGCGTCAGCGGCGGTTGGGCTTGGGGCCTCACCATGGGCCTCTCTGCTGGGCCGAGTCGGGGGAGGCGGGGCGTAGGCCACCACGTTGTGTGTCGGGGACCGTGGCCTCAGTCTGTCCTGCACACTGCGCTTCCTTCCGCTACCGCCCCTCCCAGCGGCGGGCGGTCTGTCCCGCCTCCCATCCCCCGCTCCCCCATCCTTCTGGTCCTCTAGGGACACGGTGACCCCAGGATCCAGGCGCTTGGCCCCTGACGAGTGCTGCGAAGCGCTGGCACTTGAGAACACTCTCCTCCTGCTGGGAAAGCCTCTCGCGCCCCCAACAGACCCCCTCTCGTGTCCGGAGACAAACAGCTGTCCACACAAAGGCCACAGGTTCCACCGAGTCAGAGCGAGCGGGGGCGTCCCTGGGCCACGTGACCCGTTAGAAGGAAAATCTACCACCTACCAGTTAAAAGTTCTGAAATAACATCTTGGGCTTTTTCCTTGTAAGGGATTTTGAGAAAAGAGACGTGACTTGTAAGCAGCGTGGACGGGGACACAGCCACTCTGGGGAGGCTGCTGCCCGTATCCTGAGGGCCATACGCGGTTCTCCCGGTGGCTGAGGCCCGTGGGCACTGTCCAGGTGGCTCTGCCCCACAGCCGCTGTTCCCACCCCCAGGCGGACCCCGTGACCATCCGGGATGCCTGTGGCAGGGCCCTGCAGGACGCCGTGCACGTCTGGAGCAACATCCCGGCGGTGAGGAGGTACGCCCTGTTCCCACTGGGCGGATAAAGCGGGGACCCGGGGGGCAGTCCAGCCATGCCCGGTGGCCTCCCGGCCCAGGTCAGGCAGACCTCCCAAATTCTGGCACGCTCAGGTTGGGAATGCCCGCTTCACTCCGGGGACCTTCTCCCAGCTGTCACACAGATACTCACGAGGTCCTCACCTTGGGGCTTTGCAGGCTGAGAAGGCCCCAGCCCTGGCCCCAGCCCTGGCCACAAGCCCTGGGCCTGCCGGCCACACCCGCACCCCCGGCACACGGCCACAGGCCATGCACACTCACGCACACTCGCTCACATGCCCACGGGGCACTGTGGCTGCACGGACCGCTCACCCCGACCGCCGGGCTGCGGGCCTTCGCGCGCGCCCTTCTGAGGCCCTGGCCATTCTCCGCCCCCGCCCACCGGTCCCCAACTCCCGCCACCTCAGGCCCCTTTCTGCTCCCGCCACCTCTCTGGCCCTCTGTCTCAGTGTGCCCTGTCCCCGCTGCCCTCGGGGGTGGCTGGCTGCTCCCCTGCTCCCACGCCCAGCACGGCCCTGTGCAAACTGTGCCGGGTCCTGCGTCCTCACCGCGGGGAGCCCCTGCAGCCCCCGCGTCCCCCCGGCCAGGCCTGCTCCCAGGATCGCGTGTGGTGCGGCTGAGGCAGGGCAGCCTCCAGAACGTTTTCTTCTGGGAAGGAAGCCGGGGTGGGCGGCCGTGGGTGCCGCTTGCATTGCCGTCCTCCCCACCCCCGGCTGCCAGCTGACCCCGCCCCGCCCGGTTCCCAGAACCCAAGGGCAGTTCCCCCAGGCGCCCACTGCCGCAGTCACACGCACTGGCAGGCCCAGCACCCGGCCAAGATGCCCCCCACAGCCCAGCCGCCCTCGGCCCGGCGGGCTGCCCTGGGCTGGTGCTGGCGGGGACCCCGCTTGTTTCTAGCACCTCATTTGTGGCCTTCGCCTCCCAAAGTAGATCCAGGAACGCTCCCTGACTCCAGGGGGGCCGGGGAGCACGAGGCGGGGCACCGGGAGCCACGTCTACCGAGACCTGAGCCCCTACGGGTCGACTTGCGTCGCAAGGGGCGGGTGGCGTGTTCTCCCCTCCCGCCCACCCCGCACACGGGGCCCGAAGTACCAGCCGCCACAGGCCCCTCGGGACGTGCTCAGACAGCTCAGGGGTTCGGGTGCATCAGACTGCTCAGGAGTGAGGCACAGTGAGGTTTGCCCGGACGTGCCCAGGGCCTGCCCCTCCCGTTGTGTGGTTCTGCGCCATGATGGCTGCTTCTCCCTGAAACACTGGGCCAAGGGGACCCCCCAACCTGCCTGCTTCTCACAGGGATTGGCTGCTCCCTGGGGGAGGGTGGGCATCTCGTCCCCCTCTGCCCAGGACAGGCGAGGAGCACGGGGTCTTCTAAGGGGGTTTGTCTGAGAGACTTGGACATACTCCGGCGGACGGGCACCAGCCAGCTTCCACCCGCCTCTGCTGAGGTCCCCCTGGCCTGGGGCACGTGGCGCCCCCCTGGTGATCAGCCCCCTCCCTCCTTCCCAGCAGGCACTCCGCCCTGCTTCCCCACGAGGAATTGTCGCTGCTGGCTCGGGACAGACAGAGAGCAAGGCACCCCACTCCGGGGCCAGCCAGGCTGGTGAAGAATTGTTTTCTCCCCCTGAGAGAATATTTCAAGTATTTTTCAACAGAACTCACTTCCTCTGTATAAGTGAGTCATTATACTGTGAAAAAAAAAAAAAGACTTTTCTTAGAACAGACACAGGTTTCCTGATATTGTCGTTTTTCCTCAAGTTATTTTATTTGCTTGACTTTGGAGTCTCCTAGTTGCCACAGACCCCTCTTCCCTCTAGGTCTGGAGGTGCGGCACCCCCCCCACCACGGCCTTTCCAGGGAGGGGGCAAAGCACACCAGCCCCCCAAGCGACGAACGGGGACCAGATCCCAACGTGGCGTTGCCGGCTGAGAGTGAAAAATTCATTTATCATGAGAGTTACTGGTCATTTTTGGTGTTTTGATGCATAAGCACAGCCTTTACTCTGTGGGACACGGGGGTGTGGGTGACAGGGACGAGCAGGACACATTTTTGTAAGCGCTGCATCCGGCATCGGATGTTGGGGCCTGAGCCCTGCAGGCCGAGGGTTCTGGCCCAGAACCAGAGCGAAGGGAGTGATGCTGTCACGTGACAGCCACTCGCTGTGATAGTTAAAACCACTCGCCCGGATGGCGGCCACACGGGACACCCCAAGCCTTTGCAAAGTATGGCGCTCCAAGCTTGGTGAGCAAAGGGACTATGGACAGTGTAGACACCGCAGGGGCCGAGGCAGATGCACGTGCGAGGTCCCCCCCCTCCCCCGCCGTGCCCGGCTCCTGCGGGGTCCCCTGGAGAGCGCCAACAGCACTGGTTTCAGAGCACACGCCGCCAGTCCCAAAGAGGTCTCTGCAGGTTAGCCAGAACCCCCAAAGCGATCTCGACCCGATCATTAAACACTCAGCTTGTTTTGGGTGTGACAGCCAGGACTTGGGGACCCAGGCCCAGCGCTGGCACTGCTGGGTTAAAACGGGACCTCGTAAACATTTTTAGAAACGCTTGAAGTAGAATAGAAGTTTGATGGTTAATTTTACGTGTCGACTTGGCTGGGCTGGGGTGCCCGGAACATCTGTTCAAACAGTGTTCTGGATGTTCCCGTGAAGGTGTTTTTTTGTATCATAGTAACTCTTAAATTGGCAGATTGCCTTCCATAACATGGGTGGGGACTATGACCTGAATGTCTTTGTCCCCCAAATTCACATGTGGAATCGTACCCCCCAAATTGCTGGGAGGCGGGGCCTTGGGGTGGCGACTCCAGAACGGGACTGGTACCCTCATGAAAGGCAGCCCTGCAGCCCCCACCCCTTCCGCCATGGGGACACGTGGAACGAGGGACGGGAAGAGGGCCCCTGCCTGACCGCGCTGGCACCCCGTCTCGCTCCAGCTCCCAACACTGCCTCGTGTATGAACCACCCGGTCTGGCGTTCCGTTACAGCGGCACCAGGATGGCGGCCCCACCCAAGCCACCGAGGGCCCAGCGAGGACAAAGGCTGGGCTCGGCTGAGCAGGAACCCTCCAGCAGGCGGCCTGTGGGCCCCCCTCACAACTCTTCCCTGGGTCTCCGGCCCCCTCACCTGCAGATGTGGGATTTATAAAGCCTCCATAGCCACACGAGCCACTTCCTTGAAACGAATTCTCTCTAAACACACCCTGTTAGCTCTATTTCTCCTGAGAGCCCTGTCTTCATCGAACCAGCTGGTGGACGGGAGGGCACAGGTCCCATGTCCAGGGGCTCATTTAGCAAGATCTATAATCAAACTAAAGGCGTGGCAGCCCCAGGAACACGGAGGGGACACAGAGACAGGAGCATCCAGGCTCAGATAAGACCTTTCTGGGAAGCTGAGCTCTGGATTCACGCTCACCGCAAAAACGTATGCTCCTGGCTGCAGCTGATGGGCCAGGGCGTGGTGATGGTTGCTCCAGGCTGCTTCCATCCACGGTAACCAGCAATGCGGGGCCCGATCTCATGAGTGTCCCCTTTCCATCAGACTGCCCCCAAGCAGAGCCCAGAGCCACTCAGAACGGGTCTGCACCTTCAGTTCCCTCAGACACCTGTGGACCCCCCCTCCGAGTAGTTAAACCCCACCACAGAGCCCCTACCTGGACCCTCCTGTGGTTGGCTGAATAATAATGACCCCAAAGGATGTCCCTGTCCTAATTCCTTGTCACCTTGTATGGCCCAGGGCATGGAATGGAGACAGGGAGATTCCTGGCTTATCCAGGTGATCACGAGGGTCCTTACAGGAGGCACCACGGAGATGGGGTGATGCAGCTGCAAGCCAGAGGGTGCCGGGGGCCACCGGGAGTGGGAGGAGCAGGAAGGACCCTTCCCGGACCCCCGGAGGATCTCAGACTGCCGCCTCCCGAACTTCGAGAGAATGCACTTCTGTTCTTGTAAGCCACCAAGTCTGCAGTCATTAGTTATGGCGCCCGTGGGTGCCCTAAAAGAAAAGGCGGGCTTCCTGGGACCGGGGATCAGTCAAGTGCTAAGTGTCGACTGACACCTGCAATGTCGCAGGCATGCAGGGACCCCCGGGGGAACGGCCGATGGGGACGCCTTGGCTGGCCCTGGGTCTCAGCATCGAGCTGCCCCTTCTTGCTCCCACGTCTGCCCAAAGAGCTTCAAGCCCCCCGAGTGAACACACCTCGGGCTTGGTCCCCAAGTCAGCCCAGTGTTCCTGGGGAGGTGGGCGGCTTCTCTGTCCACAGCCCCCACTGCCTGAGACACAGTCACGGTCAAGGAAGAGATGAGAAGCTTCCTGCAGGAAGCAGACGGAGGGGCCATCTGCTTTGTCACGTGTCTTCACACCGTCTGCGGCCCCCGCATCGGCCTCCATGTGAGCGCTCCACCTGTGTGATGTCACAGGAACCCCGCATCCACTCAGCTGCTTTATGAGGAGGTCGTTAGAGCCCTCCGCCCTTCACACTGGGAAAATGCGGGTGGAAAGGTCACATAACTTGCCCAAAGTCACCCAGCGCCCGAGGAGCAGAGCTGCGACTGGAACCCAGCACTCCCGTCTCAGGCCAGTGTTCCCTGGTTTCACTCCTGGAGGTGCCTCTCCCCCCCCCACCCCCTGCGCCCCCAACCCACTTAGATATCCCCTCCCAGACCACCTGCACTCCCTGCCACTCTGCTGCCTGCTCCATGAACAGTATACGTGCCCACTCAAGTGGGCCTGGCAGCAGCACGTGGCCTTCCGGGGTCTGGAGGGGGGGGGAGAAGGGGGATTGGGGGGCTGGCCTAGCCGCTGCTCCACCAGCCGCAGCGCCCACCAGCTCCGCCGTGCTCGGCCCTTCCCACCCTCTGCGGCCCTCCGCGTCCTGGCGCAGTGCCGGGGCTGCCCTCAGGAGCTGCGCTTCAGGACACACCGACCGGGCGGCCACCCTCCTTCCCCGGCTCCACGAAAGCGGACACCCTCTGAGGGAGACTGACGGAGGGGGCTCGCCAACCCTCAGGGCCCATCGGGTCTCCAACAGCCCCTGAGATTGCAGATGCGGTCCACACCTCCCCGCTCCGCATCCCCGAGAACAGAAGAGTCGGCCAATCAGTGCAGCAGCCTGTTCAGTCAGAGAGGGCGGGGCCGGGCTGGCCGGGGCAGGTGCTGGAGGCGGGGCGCACCCGGTCCCGCGCTTCCGCCTCACCTGCAGGTGTCGATGCGGCTGGCCCTCTCCAAACACGGCCCTCTGCCAGCGGCTGCCTACGCATGGGGCGAGGCACCAGAGCCACCGACAGCACGGCCCCTGGGCCCGATACGGTGCCAGGCCCCAGAGTACGCGGCTACGCTATTCAAGCTACAGCACTGCAGGACGCCGGTTTTCTGGCTCCGGAAATGGGGTGCGTCCCGAGACCTCGCCCCATTAGATTTATGCCCACGCCCTGCTTTCCTAGCCAAATCTTTCATCCCGACCCCCAGCTCCTATCCCCTTCACGAGGCTCCCCTACCCCCTACCCCCAAGTTCAGGTTGTCAGTACGCTCACTGGACACTTGAACGGAGCCCTGGCCCTGCCCATGGCCCTGCCCTCCCCGGAAGAAACGGAGGGGGGTGTGGCCCCCGAGGCTCTTTAACAGCGATGTGCACCGAATCTCTGTTGAATGAATGACGGCCTGCGAGAGGTGGCTGGGCCGGAAGGGCCCCCTGGGCTCCGCCCTCACCCTGCACCCTGTCTGTCCTGCCCCCCAAAGGTGGGCCTCCGCCTCCGCAGCAGGACACCCCTCCTGCCTTCTCCTAAGGAACAAGAGTCTCCACACCCGAACGGGGTGCCCGGGAGCCCGGGCCCTTCCCGGGCGCCTCTGCGAGGAGGGCACCCTACTCCCTGGCGGCCCAACCTCCCCCACCTCATTGCTCCTACAGGCGGGGCGGGCAGCGGAGGGGAGGGGAGGGGAGCACTGGCCCAGCCGGACCCCAGGAGAGAGGGAGGACGAGGGAGGGAGGGCAGGGTGGGAAAGGAGCAAACAGCCCTTCAACTGCGCTCCGCGGCTGGGCGCAGCGCTTCGCGGATCAGAAAACAAGAACGCGGAGCCCGCCAGCTTGGAGGGGCGAAGATGAAGTGGCTCCCACGCGGCGGGTTTCTCGGCCTCTAACATGCAAACTTGCTGCGACGCAAGGCCCAGGACCCACACCGTATCGGACAGGACGGCTGCGGGGCAGGAGCGGGGACCCCGGGCTGGACACGGCGGTCGAGCCTGCCTGCCCGCCCGCTTTCCTCGCGTTCATTCGTTCGTTCCCGATCTGCGTGGAGCCCTCGCTCCGCCTGCGAGCTGGGGTCCCGAGGGAGGGAGGGAGGGCGCGAGGGAGCGCTGGAGGGCGAGCTGGAGGGACCGTCTAGGGCAGGAACGCTCGGGCCGCGCGGAGGGGAGGGTGGGGCGCGGCCGGCGCGGGCGGAGCCGGGCTCTTCGGGGCGCAGACGTTCTGCGCAACATCGAGGTGCAGCACTTAGCTTCCGACGGCCCCTCCAGGCCGCAGCGCCCCTGGCCGCCCTCCTCCTCCGTGGGACCCGCTGCCCCAACCTTCCGGCGCACCCGGGCTGGCGGGCCGGCTCCCTCGTGGGAAGGGCTTAACTTTCTGGAGGCGGTGGCCGAGCTTCAGTTCCGCTGTGCCCCGCCTGCGGCCGGGTGCTGGGGGGCGGGGGGCGGGGCCGGAGGCGGAGCGAGGGCGGGGCCGGAGGCGGAGCGGGTGCGGGGACGAGACCAGCTCACGCCAAAAGGCTCAGAGGCGCGGCGCGCGCGCGCGCGGACACAGCGGGGCTGCTGGGCTCCGCGGTCTCCTGGGCTTGAGGGCTCCGGCTGCCCGCGCTGCGAGGGCTTCGCCCCACCATGAGACTACGAAGGTGAGCGGCGGCCGCACTGGTCCTGCGGGAGCCGGGGCAGCGGGGTCGCCACAGTTGGGAGCAGGGTTTTCAGGTGGGACCCGGTGCGCCCTGGTGGCCGCAGCCGAGGGCCCCCTTACCCGGCGGCGCAGTGGCGAGGATCGGCGCGGAGGGTCGGCCGTCCGGAGCCGAGCGGCCTTGGGCCGGGCCGGGCTGGGCGAGCGGTTGGTTACCTGCCAACAAGTGGCATCTGCTGGGGCCGGCCGGGGGAAGGGCCGGATGGGGGCGGGGACCGACGGCGGTGCGTGGGTGCGCTTGGGGGCGGGGTCCCTGCGGAGGGACGGGGCAGAGCGAAGGCTGGAAGCAGGGAAGACCCGGCGACGCCCACTCCCCTCCCCCGTCCCCAGAGTTGGGAGGGTGAGGGCTGCGGTCGCGCTGTGCCCAGGGCACACTGAGACACAGCGAAGGCGGGCCGGGTGCCCGCCCTTTGGTGACCTGTCCTCCTCCCACACACCTGGGATCTCCCCCTGCGCATCAGCAGAGCCGACTGTCCCTGACCAGCCCACGGCTCCTACTCTGCCAGCCCGACGAGGGATGACAGCTCTTTGCCAAAATATCACTTCAGGGCGCCTTGTGGAGTTAACAGCTTGTGCCTCCCTTGATAAACTGGTGAGGCACCTGGCCGCCGCCAGGTGTCCCACCCACACAGCCGGAGAGCTTGCCCACACCTGAGTCCTGCAGCCCAGTCTCTCCAGTTAGAAACGTAGATAGTTAAGACTGTTCTGTTTCCTCAAAAGTACTGAAATGGCACAGCCACCAGCCACCCTCAGCCGAGAGCGCTGGCCCTGTCTCTGCTTTATCCTGTCCGACCCCGGGATGAGCCCGCTGGGGTGGGAGGCAGGGTGGTGACTGGGCACAGGCAGGAGTGGTGGGCCAGAGGCGCGGGTGGGTCGCGTTTGATGGCGGGGCTCGGAGGAGGAACCGGGGAGAGGGTGCGGAGGGGCCCGTAGGCAGGCAGCACCAGGGAGGGCGCCAGCTGTCACCTGCAAGAGCCCAGTGTGAGCCTAGCTGCCTGAGGCGGCCCTGATAGGCACATGCTCCCCGCACCGAACCAGGCAGGGCCGGCCTTGTGGCCTCACCGCGTGGGCTCCACGGGAGAGCAGCGGGGGCCGCGGAGGGCTTTTCGCAGCTTTGTATTTTAGAAAGTTCCTCTGGCTCTGGGGACGGTGGCTGGGGGAGTCCAGACTGGAGGCAGGGGCTGTCACAGCCATCCCTGCAGACAGGAATGGTGGGCCCAGCAGGGAGAGCGGGAGAGGTCAGGCCCGCCTGCAGGCTGTGGCCTCTGTGAGGTGCGGGGAGTTCCTGCTGACAAGGGACGCGTCTCCAGGCAGTCGATGGTAGCTCTCAAGGGCGGGGGCCTCTGTGGGTCCAGAGCTCAGGGGACACAGCACCCTGGGAGGCCTGAGGGAGGGGTGGCCAGGCCGAAGCCCATCGGGCACAGAGGCTTCCGTGGGAGCTGCCAGGAGCCTCCTAAGCCCCGAAGTGGCCTTGCCCCCTGCCATTCGGCGGCCCGCCAGCTGGGAGGTGCCTCCGACATTGTTTCAGAATGAGCCAGTCCCTTCGGGGGTGTCCCGCAGCGCGCCCCACTCTGCCCTTGGGCACCTCAGATCTCTAAGATCTCCCACCAATCCCTTCGGGGGTGTCCCGCAGCGCGCCCCACTCTGCCCTTGGGCATCTCAGATCCCTAAAATCTCCCAAAACCTGAAAGCAGCTCTTGCTGTGAGTACCCTGGAAGTGTTTTTTTTGGTTGGTTTCGTTTTTTGTAATTTCACACAATTTCTTGGATCCATTCCCTGCATGGCTGGGCCACCAAGGGTTCAAGGCTGTGGCCTTGGCGGTGCCTCTCACTACCCTTTCTCACATCATTTTGCTGGGGGTTTCCTTAGCAAGGGAGCTGGCTGGTGGCGGGGACAGTCCTGGCCCTGTCCCTGAGTCTCAGCAGGGACCCTGGGCCGCGGGGCCGGTTGGCTGTGGATGTCACATTTCCGGGAGGGGTATAGCCTGCTCCTCCCACGAGAAGCGGGCCGCCCGCTGCCGGCCACCTGAGGAAGCGAGACTCAGCTGTCCTCTCTCTGGTTCCTTTCCAGCCCCGGCCTGCTCCTGCTGCTGCTCAGCGGCCTGCGAGCCGGTAAGTTCTCCAGAGGCAGTCCGACGGGGACCCGGGGTGCAGGCGTCAGCAGCGGCCCTTCCTGCTTTTCCCAGGGCC
Source organism: Pteropus medius (assembly GCF_902729225.1). Classification (NCBI taxonomy): domain Eukaryota; kingdom Metazoa; phylum Chordata; class Mammalia; order Chiroptera; family Pteropodidae; genus Pteropus; species Pteropus medius. Next base: position 38,927,257 of record NW_024355205.1, on the reverse strand, counting down.
CCCATGAGAAAGCTGGGCCCCGAGCCCGAGTAGTATGTAGGCCCAAAGGCCGCAGCGCGGACGCTCATCCAGAGACCCGGGGGTTCTTGTTGGACGGGGTGCCAGGCAGCGGGGGAGTGCCCTTCCTCCTGCATGTTCCAGTCCTCTGCTTTCCAGGGGAGGCAAGAGCTTCCGGCTCTCCTGGCTCCTTGGCCGGGGTCAGCCCTGGGGAGCCCCCGAAGCCACAGCTTCTGAAGAGCAAGGAGCAGGGTCGCACACTGCAGTCGAGGCCGAGGCCTGTGAGCCCTCCAGCCCGAGGGTGGCGGGGGCAGGGGACACGGCTGCTCTCGCCGCAGGCAGCTACGCGGATGCACGTGGGTGAAGCCACTCTGGGCACACGCCACCAGCCTTTTCTGATGTACAAGCGGCGTCATACGAGGCCACTGTTGAGAAGCGGACGTGTTCTTTTAAATGACTCAGTTTTTAAAAACCTTTTCCATTTGAATTCATTATAAACCCCCAAGAAGTAGCAACAGGAGTGCATCAGGGTCCCAGGGTCCCGTGGTCCCCATTTCTCCCGTGCTAGCCTGTCACATACCGAGGGCACGCCAGCCCTGGGGGACACACCACAGGAGCTTGGCGCACCGGTCTGGGTGTCAGGTACTGCCTTCCGGGGCGTGTCAGGTGGACACGTCCCTCGTTCTGACGTGAGTTGGAGCCGGTGTTTGGGTCTCGTCCCCAGGAAGCCCCCAGCCCTCCCGGGGTAGTTGTACGAGCTCGGAGAATGAATTTCGTCCTGTTTGAACCTTTGCAGATGTTCAAGAAAAGGAAGTCAGGGCGATGGTGGGTAGCGACGTCGAGCTGAGCTGCGTCGACTCCCAAGAAAACACTTTCAGCTTAAACGAACTTTTCGTTTATTGGCAAATCAGCGTCACTGGCAAACCGAAAACCGTGACTTACTACCTGTCCGGGAACGGCTCCGCGGGCCACGACGATAACCAGTATAAGGGCCGGGCCGAGCTGTCACTGGACGGCATGAAGCGGGGCGACTTCTCGCTGCGTCTGTACAACGTCACCCCCCAAGACGAGCAGAAGTTTAACTGCCTGGTGTTCAGGAATTTGGAGAGGGTTTTGAATGTGGTGGTCACGCTGCACGTGGCAGGTAAGGGTGTCGGCGTGGCGGCTGACCGCACCGCAGCCTCACGGCCCGGCGGGAGGGGGTCGACAGGTGGGTTTCGGGCTCAGACCCGGTTCTTCCCGCGAAGTGAACCCGGTCAGCGTTACGGGCTCCCGCGTAACCGCGTGTGCAGCTGACCTGGTTGGAAATCCTCCCGCCTGCAGGAAAGCTGTGTGTGAGCGGGGGCCGCCTCGTCTCTCCGAAGCCCCCTACCTAAGCTTGCCACCTCTGCCTCGGACTCGCCACGTCAACTCAAACGAGATTTTTAAAATGAAATTTGGAGAGAGTGCTGAAAGCGATCAGGATTTAGGAAGATTAGAGCCGACAGGCAGCTCAGGGCGCAGCATGTGCCGCCGGAGCCCAGTGAGGCCGGCCACTCGGGGCAGGGAGTGGGTGCCGGTTGCCGCCCCCGGGGCGAGTCAGGGCGACTCTTGGGCAGAACAGGGCCAGCGCCCAAAACCCAGACCACAGCCTTGGTCCCGCCCTCTAACCCGGCCCTGGGTGTGGGCGCCATCAGTGTCTGACCTCAGGACCTGGCCCCCCTCCCCACAGCGAACTACAGCATGCCCAAGGTCAGCACGCCCCAGGACCAGGATGAGGAGCTCACGTTCACGTGTAGGTCGACGGACGGCTACCCCAGGCCCAACGTGTACTGGATCAACAGGACGGACAACAGCCTGCTGAGCAAGGCCCTGCACAACAGCTCGGTCTCCCTGAACAGCCGGGGCCTGTACGACGTGGTCAGCGTGCTGAGGGTCCCCCGGACCCCCAACCTGGACGTTGGCTGCTGCATCGAGAATGTGCTTCTGCACCAGAATCTGACGGTCAGCAGCCAGGCCGAGACAGGTACGGCCCGCCAGGGTCTGCACGCCGGCCCCAGCCCAGGGCGGGGGCCCGGGTGACCCGAGAGATCTTCACGGGCAGAAGACAGAGTCCCTGTGAGGTGACCGGCGGGGGCTGGAGCAGAGAGGACAGTCAGGCACTCTGACGCGATCCTGCGTCTGGGGTGCGCCGGGCCGGGCGCTCCCTGCAACCATGCAACTTAGTGGTCACTCACGGGCCAGTTTGGTAACCTGTTTCGCAGATGAGGGACCAAGGCTCTGGAGGCCTTTGTGATGCCTCAGAAGCCCCAGGCCTAGGCAGCGACAGCGCTGGGATCGAAGCCCAGGCCTGCGCAGCCCCTACCCAAGCTCTTTGCCTCTGGGCATGTGCCCCCTGGGAAGGCCAGACCCCCCACGATAGGGGGCCTTCCCATGGGAGGGCACAGATGCTGACTCCCCCACAGAGGCCGCGGGGTCCCTGGGCCCTGCCTGCTGCAAGAAAGGGTGCCCATCACGTAACCTGCGGGCCCCAGTGCACAGTGGGAAGGAGGGCAGAGCTTCTGGGTCAGGAGTGAGGATGCTGGCTGGCGGCAGCAGAGCATCGCACCAGGCACAGGCCCCTGAGCGTGGGCCCTGTGAGCCTGCTCAGGTCACAGGCCGTGACGCGGGCCCCACCACCAGGAACTCCTGCAGAGCTGGACACAGTCCTTCCCCAAGTCAGGGCAGCCCTGTGACTCATCGGTCAGGGTCTCTGAGCCTGAAGGGACCGGGACAAGGGCTGCACGGAAGAGGCCACCTCCGCCTCCCAGCCAGCATCCTCCCTGGCGGAGCAGCCCAGCCAGCAGCGGGGAGGGGAGCCAGAAGGTCCTCCTGAGGCAGCGGCCGCACCCCGGCTCCGCCGTGGGACACCCCGGGAAGCCTGTGGCAGCCCGCATGCCCAGACCCGGGGTGGGGAGCGGCTGCTGATGGGAACGGGGTCTCCCTTCGGATGACAAAAAAGTCCTGGAGTCCGAGAATGGCTGCGGCCGCACGACCTCGTGAGTGTGCTGCATGCCACCGACCCGCTCACCTCGAAGTGGTTAATTTCATGTTACATGAATTTGACAAAAAACTAGAAAAGTTAAATGATCAAGTTAAATGTGAACAGCGGGGGGGCGGGGGGGAACCTCCTTCCCGCCACGCCCCTCCCCAGGGTGGCGGGGTCACATGTGACGCGGGCGGAGTGAGGTGTGGCCTTCCCCCCTGCAAGGGAAGGCCTCCGCTCAGCCTCGTGTCCACACGCCACAAGCCGGCGCAGGGCGGCGCTCCGGGGCTGGTGCCCCGCACACCGTCCCCCCCTGGCGGGAAGAGGCCCCTGCCCCACCGCTGGCCCATCTCGACATCTGCCCCTCTTTCTAATAGGAACATCCACGGGAACCAAAAGCAGCATCACGGAGTCTGGCGGCACCGCCCGCGAGGGGAAGTCCAACGCCCTGGTGGCCGTGCTCGTGCTGGGCCTGGTCGCGGTGGCGCTGGCAGTGGGCTGGGCGTGCCGGAGCCAGCGCCTGCCCTGCCGGCGCTATGCAGGTACCAGGCGGGGCGCGAGCCCGTGGCCGGCACGTGTCGGGTGGGAGTGAGCGTTCTCGCCGTTCTCAGGACGTTTAAAAGCTCTGCGAGGGGTCGGTCCCCTTGGGGTGCGGTCTGGCAGTGTTCACGTCCGGATGGGGGTTTGCGGCCACGGTCTGGGCCCCGGGCTCCCGACACCAGCTCGCAGGTCTGGGGCGGGAAGGGCGGCCTCCGAATCGGAGGGCAGGACGCAGTTCATTGTCTTGAATGCTGAGCTGCCTCCGGTCCCCATGAGGCTGGCTGTCGGATCCTGGCCCCACTGGGCAGACCCAGGAAGCCCGCGTTTTGTGCATGTGATAGAAGGTAGATCTCAGAAGAGGCTAAGAAGCGCAGAAGGTGGGCACGGGGTCCCCAGGGCCAGCAAGAGGCCTGCGGGCCGGCCCAGGGGCTCAGGGCATCTCCCGGGTCGGTGGGCCTCCACGCAGGCCCCTCCCCGCTTGCCGCCTGCCCTCATGTCTCTGGTTTGTTCCAACAGGTGCCCAGGCTGTGAGGCCCGAGCTGGAGCTCACCGGTGAGTTTGCTGAGAGGGGGGGAGGCTGGGGGGGAAAGCGCCCGTGACGTGTGCCCAGGTGGCTTGTCAGCTGCTTTAGTATCTGCCGTTTGGCACAAGCGATACTTGGTGACCAGTATGGAAATGCTAACGTTGTCAGAGACACCGAAGTCCCCAGGGAAGGCACCCCCCCCGACCCCCTCCCGCACGCAGTCCTGTCCTCGTAGATGTTTACCGGGGTCGGGTCATGGAATTTTTAAACATATGCAGAAGCAGGAGCCTGGGACAGTGACCCCCGGGTATGTCCACTGAGCCTCCGTCCTTACTGCCTCTGTGCACACTCCCGCCACCCCACGGGGGCTCCAGCGAGTCCAGACATTCAGCGAGTCCAGACATTCAATCCTGTGTGATGGCACAGCCGTCTGGTGTCTCCTGGTGGAGGGTGGCGCCCCGCAGCTCTGTAAACAAAGGACCTGTCCCGTCTGGGAAGCATTTACCCGCAGCCTCGGTCTGCGAGGGGCTCTGTAGGCAGACCCGCCCTCGCCCGCTAACGCCTCAGGCAAATGACCGCACCTGTCAGAGTCCCATTTCTCAGCTTTGGGAAGGGGTCGTCCTGGGGAGGGTGCGCCCTGGTGCCCGGAGCACCCACCACGGGTGGCCCGCCGGTTCCCCTGCTGAGCCTGGGCCACGTAGACTGGCCGACGCACGCCCGGGCCCACGCAGGCAGCTCCGGGTCGCTGGAGCACAGCTTGCTGAGGACTTGGGGCCTCCCGATCCCAGGCTCAAAGGAGGCGAAACTTTTGCAGGCAGCTGTCGGGAACCCGTAGTGCCACCATCCTGAGTCCCGAGACAGTCAGTCTCTGCCTCCAAAAGGAAGACGAGCAGCCACGGCGTTTGACTTCCGTCCCTTCTCTTCCCTCCCAGACCACGTCTGACGAGACTCACCGCCCAGGACGTGGGTGGGGCTTCTGTGAGATGCCACGAGGACGGGCGTCACACGGCAGCTTGAGAACTGACTCGAGCAGGCTGGTGGCCGAGGGGGACCATCTGCCCCAACCTGCACCACTGACGTCGGGCTTCACAGACAGAGCCTCCTGCCTGGAGGGGACATGCAGAGGCCTCCCCTGCAGAGTCGACGCTTGGCCCCGGGGAGAACGCGCTGGGCACCTCCTGGTCCCACAGCAGCTCTGAGACGCATCTCCGAGCGGGAGGGGGCCCCACCGCCACTGCCGAGGAGCAGAGCAGAAAGGGCCCAAGATGGCTCCTTCCCACCAGCCGCCCCGGCCCTGCCGGCCCCCCAGCCCGCACCCAACCTGCGCTGCGGCCAGGGGCTCCCACGCTGCCTGTGCTGGTGTGCACCCCAAACGCAGAAAACAGCCGATTCGGCTTCCTCCAGGGGATCCTCCGGGAGGGCGTCCAACCTCGGCTATGGGGGCCAAAAGCCAGGGCTCCATCTGGGGGCCGCACAGGGGAGTCATGAGGAGAAGCCTCCCCAGAAGGGACCACCAGGGGCCTCGGAGTGGGGCAGCGGCACGGATGGCGGGGCGCTCGGCAAGGCGCAGGAATTCCCCGAGTGCACGTGTGGCTCCTGCCCCGCCACCCACCGCCCACCGCCTCCTGCCCGGCCCGCGCTGAGAACCCCAGGGTGATGGAGACCCCGCCAGGGCCCTCCCGGGCGATGGGAGACTGGCAGTAGCCCTGTTGTCTGGAACGAATCAAGCAGTAAAATGTTTCCAGAATGTTCTGCCAAGGAGCCTGCCAGATGCGTAGCCCGGGAAGGCGGGGCGGGGCGGCTTCCCCGCAGTCATTCAGTGCTGCCGGCCCCAGACCCCAGCATGGCCCCGAGGTGAAGCCGCGTCCAGCACGCACTCCGAGGACTCGCGTGTCTGTCTCCGGGACAGCTGCTTGTTAATGAGTGCGGGGGGCCCCCCAGACCTTCACCGTGAAAGCACCGGAAGACCACGGCCAGTCTCTGCAGGGACAGAGGTGCCGACCGCATCGGGAGCAAAGAGGCCCTGGGGCGCCGGAAGGCGGGGAGCAGTGCTTGTCCCCGAGCCTGACTGAAGCTGGACGGATGCGCCTTCCCCCACCACCCCAAGCCCGCGGAGGCCCCCACAGTGCCCCAGCCCCAGCCGCCTGGCGCCCTCAGCAGACCTGGAGGGAGGGGCCCTGGGCTTAGGGGCTGCAGTCTCGCAGGCGGCGGGTCGGGGACGGACACACCGGGGGCCTGGTTGGGCCACCCTGCAGCACTGCCCTGGGCCTGGGCCCCCACGGCCTTGGGGTGCTCTGCGCGCAGGGCCCTGCCTTGGGCCTGCAGAAGACCGGACTGGCCTCTGGGACACACCTGTGTCCTTGCGGCTCATGCTGGCACTCCTCCTTCGGCCCAAGGGTCCCTGTCTGTCACTGTGCCTTTTGTACACGGGCCGGATGCCCACGTCGCGCACCTGTCCCTGCCACCTTGGTTTGAGCCAATACAGATGGCAGCCATGTCCGGTGGCTTTGACATCCCGGCTCGTCCTTCTCGCAGGTCGGGGCCCCTGCCTCGTGCCAGCGGTTCTCACCGAGGGGACTTCTGTCCCCAGGGGACACGGGGCCAGGCTAGAGGTCTTTCACCAGTCCCGGTGGGGGCTGCTGCTGGCCTCTGATGGGTGGGAGGCGCACAGAGGGCCCACACGGCTGCGTCTGGTGCGAGGGGAGGTCCTTGCCCCCAAGGGTACTTCCCGCAGGGCAGGCAGGGTGAGCCCAGCCCCTGCCTCGCACCCATCCGCACTGGGTCTCAGGGTGCCATGAGGCTCGTGGCCAGGTCCAGGGCGGTCCAGGTCAGCCCCGTCCACCCAGCACTGCCCCTGGGTCCTGATGCCCTCAGCCCTGAGGCCGGCGTCTGCGCCCCTGGTCATGCTCGGAGCCGGCCGGGATCCAGCACCATCGGCATCCTGGTGTCTGGGCGCCCATCATTCCTGCACCAGCCACCCGCCCTGCACACAGTAGGTGCGCAGTAAACACCCATCAGAAGGTGGGGCCAGGCTAGTGGCAGGACGGCCCACCTCAAGGACAGGAAGGAAGCAGCCACCAGTGTGACTCTGCCTGTCCGTGTGCCTCTTCCCCTCCTGCAAGGAGCGGTTCTGATCCGACCCAGGACAGTTCTGGAACCAGGCTCTGCCTGCTGGCCCCTGCAGCTTGGGCTCTCCCTCTGCCCGTGGCCACCACGCTGAGGTGGGCAGCTGTGGCTTGAGAGCACTGTCCAGGTCTGGGCACCTCAAGAAGAGGCTGCCCAGTGCAGCCATGGCCACGGCCCCGGGCCAGCGATGCCGGTCAGGCGGGCGGCCGGCCTCCCGCGGGTCTCTGGCCGCACGGCGGCGCGTTCGGCTGTGTTTCCACCCACGCCCAGCCTTGCGGAGAGGACATCTCTGCCGAGGAGGCGGCCGCTCTCGTCTGACCCGGGACAGTGCTGTCCTTAGCGACTGACCCCCACACGTGGCCCAGAGGTCATCAGGGCTGGAGAGCGATAGTCCCAGTGGTCTCCTGGCCCAGAGTCCCCGGCCACCATCTCTCCTGCCCCAGCCAAGCCCCCTGCTGCATGCTGGATGCCCCCCAGCCCAGAACAGCCTCGCCTGGCTCCCCCAGCCCCCAGAGTCCCACGGGTGACAAGTCTCTTCAGTGACCACTAGACACCTAGCGCTTCCTTGAATCCATGTCGGTCCTGCTTAGACAAGGAGACAGGAAAGGTTGGGGAGGGTGGGGCCGGGCAGCTCCTGAGCGTGGCGGGCGGACCCCTGCCCCAGCGGCCAACGTCCAGAATTCAGGGGCCTCCTGTCCATCAGCTTGTCTGCAGCGGCCAGAGGTGTGGCCTGGGCTCCGGGAAGACGCTTCCGCTACAGTCTCTGGTGACAGGGAACAGCGCGTGCTTCCCTGGGGGGCCCCCTGCACTCCAGCAACACAAACACTGAAAAGCTGCTACATCCAGGAGCGGTGTGGGACCCTGGCCGGCACACGTGTGTTAGGGTCGAAGGCCCCAAGGACCCTGCCCTAGGCCTTGGCAGGGGTGAGGGGTGTCCAGGCTGAGACCTGTCCAGTCCCTCCCCCACAGTCCTCCCTGGCCCTCCGCCTCATCCTGTGGTCTGGGCCCAGGGCTCTGCCCTTCCCCTGAGAGATGTGAGTCACCTCCCTGAGTTCCTGGCCCCTTGATCCTGAATCTGCCTGGGGCAGGTGCCAGGGCTGCTGGGAACAGCCGACCAGCAGGGAGGGGCCTGGGAGGGGCCGCCCCAGGCCACCACAGACCCCGCCGCTCCTGGGCCCTCCTTGGGGCCCTAGCCCCCTCCTCCTGGGTCAGACCCCTTCTGGCGCAGGGTGGGCCCCCCCCCATGGATGGCAAAACAAACTCGGCCCCTATTACAAAGGGAAATGGAGTCAGGATCAGGGGCCCGGGCACCAGGCTGAGGCTGGAGGAAGCCGTGGGCGGAGGGCAAAGACGGCCCAGCGTCTTTCAGAAGGGAAGTGGCCAACCCTGGAGGTGTGAGAAAGACAAGCCCGTGGCCAAGGCTGCCCGTGGGGGCCCATGAGAGACGCGGGGTCGGCCCGGGAACCGCCAGGACCAAGGTCCGGCACGGCCCGCTCCGCTCCGCACACCAGGCGCCCCAGGGGCCAGGCCCGGCCCCCCGCAAACCCTGGCCCCACAGGGCACTGGCAGCGGCGGTGGCCGTGGAGACCAGAGATGACCTTAGCCCAGACAGGAAAGTCATGGATTAGAGTTTCCTCCAGACCCAGAATCAAGAGGCTTTCAGAGCCTCGCTTTGGTTTTTAGGGTGAAAAAGTCATTTTAAAAAGATCACTTCCTAAAAAGAAAGGGGGAGGAGGGTGGATAAATCGTAGATCCTTGAACTCGACCAATTTCTTTCACTGAGCAGCGAGTGGAACATAGTGGTCCGAGAGGCCTGCCACGTCACATGTCTCAGGGACAGGCCTGGCCACGAACAGCATGTTTGCGGTTTGGTGTGTCCAGATTTTGAAGAGAGAGAAATTCCTGACCCAAAAGACGTGCGACCTGTGTAGAGGGCCCCAGGCCTGGGCAGCCGTGACGGGCTTGAGAGGTCACCCCTGCAGTGCCCAGGCCACCGTCGCACAGTGCACGCGCCCCGGGACGTCCTTCACGGAGCTCGGCCAGCAGCCACAGGGACGGCTGCAGTAGAACCCGACCCGTTAGAAGAGAAAGCAAGACTTTTAGTTAAAATCACCTCCCCGAACTTCCTGTCTGCTTTTAGGGCCTAAAAGAGGAAGTGACACTTTCATAGCCCCTGACATTAAGTGGGAGAAGATGCTCTACGCGTGCGTTCCCCGGAACCGGCCCTGGCACCGCGTCAGGAATCCGGACGCGAGGGCTGCTCAGCGGCCACTCCAGGCCAGGGCCGGAGACAGCCAGCTGGGCCGCGCCGCCCGCTGTGCGCTCGGCCAGGGGACAGCCCCTCCGTGCAGGACGCAGGCTCCGGGGGCTCGGGGACGGGGAGGGGGCAGCCCCCCACTGCCCCCCACCTCCAGCCTCCTCTGCGGGGTGGGGCTGCAGTCCATGAAGTTCCAGATACTGGAGCGTGCTGGGGGCACAGCAGGACCCCGTCTGGCCCGAGGGTCCACTGTCCACGGGCTGGGCTGTGACCGCTGGCAGGAGAAGGACCTGAGAGGCAGGGCCTCTGGCCGGAGCTGGGGGGACTGCGCCTCTCACCAGCCAGGACCAACTGCAGGCGTGTGGCTCAGGCGATACACGGAGGTCACATTCCCAGACACCTGACCGTCGCTGCTCCAAGCCGTCCGTTGCCTCTCAACCGAGCTCCTGAGCTCCCAGAGAGGCTGCAGGGTGTCCAATATGAAGGTATCAGGAGCGGGCGGCATGTCCCTCCTGGACCCCTCTGGGTCCTGCAGAGGAAGTGTGCCTGGACAGTGCACTGTGCATGGCCTGAGGGATGGTCTGTCCAGGGCCCCCAGCCGGTCAGGAGGTGCAGCCAGCCCCCAGGGTCTGTCCCTGTCAGGCCGCGGCTGCCCTGAGCCCCACACTCAGCGGGGTTCGGAGGAGGTTTGCCACACGGCATGGGTGGGCCGGGGAAGGACACGCAGGGATGAAGTAGCCACATGGGTTCCGGTTTAGACAGAAACCACAGCCAGCCAAAGGTGTGGTCAGGTGAGTGCACAGCTGGTCTTTCGATTCCTCATATCAAATTCCAAAAAGCCTGCGATTTTTTCTCTGGGAAAATCCCGGAACCACCAGACCCACTGGCCGAGATTCTCCTGGTCTCTCGCCATAAAAAAAGAGGTCGGGCTCTTTCACTTGACAGGGACATCTGAGAGGCTGCACCCAGAGCCGGGCCTCTGCCACAGGGCCACTCCAAGCCCTCCTCCTCCCTGTCAGGTTCAGCCCCTGGGGACAGAGATGGGCAGAGGAGAAGGAGCACGCTGCCCCACCCCCCTGCCCCCCCCACCGAGAGGCCAAGCCGTGCCTGGGGAAGGCCTCATCAGGCCGGAGGCCGTTCTGCAGGTGCTCGCCCGTGGGGCTGAGCCTGTCATGCTCTGTCGCCTGTGGGTGCCGACACCCCCTGCCTCGAAAACAAACCTCCTGCATTCAGCCCGTCGTGTCTTCCTAAAGCCGCAGCACTAATGGCGAGCATCTGCACGGCAGGGCGGAAGCCGCGGCTCGCTGGGCTGTCATAGTAACGCTGTCCTGCAGGTACGGCCTGCACGGCCCCCCTTTCCACCTGCCAGGAGGCTGAGTGGATCGGCCTGCCCCACCGCTGCTAATGGCGGACTCTCCGATTCCACATCCGGCCCCTGTCCACTGTGCCCGAGATGTCCCTCTGCAGCTCCCAGGCGTCCCGCCCCCGCCAGAGGGTTAAGCTGTGGGTGCACAGCCTGGGGTCCCGCTCGGACTGCCTGGAGGCTGTTGGCAGCCCAGGGTGTCTGAAGGTCTGGGTGGGCCCCTGGGGTCGGATTTTCAAAGCTCCCCAGGTTGACTGTGTCAGTGACAGCCCCGAGCCTGGCTCTGGGCACTGGGCGGGCAGCTCATCACCCAGCCTGACGAGACCCCAGCCCCTGACTCACTGGCAAAGGACAGACGGGGGCTGTGACCCAGGGCAGGACCTGGCGGAAACAGGCCGGGCACCAGGGTGCAGTGTGACGCTCACCCCCGGGGCCCCAGCCTGCACTTGATCCCACGGCGCCCTTCCCCACCAGCCGGCACCCTGAGGCCCGCCTCCCCCTAGCTCCGGCCCTCCCAGGCCGAGACAGCGGGGCCTGTGATCACGTGTTCCACAGTTTTGTGTAAGAGTCTCCAGGTCCACCCGTGGGGTGACGTGGCGAGATTTCTCTTTCCACAGGCGAGTAACATCCCGCTGTGTGCACCTCCTCGTCCAGTCACCTGCCCGCGGACACCGAGGCCGCTCCATGCCTCGGCTGCTGTAAGCGGTGCTGCAGTGAGCATGGGGGTGCAGTGAGCACGGGGGTGCAGTGAGCATGGGGGTGCGCGCGTCTTTTTAAATCAGTGTGTTCGTTTTCTTTGAATGAACACCCAGGAGTGGGATTGCTGGGTCAGACGGTAGCTCTGGCTTTAATTTTTTTGAGGAGCCCCCCGCCCCGCATCCTGCTTTCTGTCGTGGCTGCTCGCCAGCAGTGCCCGAGCGCCCCTTGCTCCTCGTCCTCCCCAGAGCCTGTCGTTTGCTGACTCTTTGATGACAGCCCTTCCGACAGGTGTGAGGCGACATCTCGTTGTGGTTTCGCTTTGCATGTCCCCCGTGACTGGTGCTGTTGAGCATCTTCTCATGTGGCTGTCGGCCATCCGTGTGTCCTCTTTGGAGAAATGTATTATGCCAGGTGACATAAGCCAGACAGAGAAAATAATAATAATGAATCGCTTAAAAACACTCGGATAAGGACAAATACTGTATGATTTCACTTACATGCAGAATCTGAAAAACAAAACAAATGAGCAAACAAAACGGGACGAAACTCACATATACAGAGGAGCCGGCGCCGTCAGACGGGAGGGGGTGGCGGCCGGGTGCGAGAGGGGAAGGAAGGGGTTGAGAATGAGTCACGGGGCGTGGAGGACGCACTGATAACATTGTGTTCACTCGTGTGCTGTCAGACGGGCACCCAGCTTCCTGGAGGGGTCACTTTGTGAGGGACATAAATGTCCAACCACCTTCCTGTGCGCCTGGACGCGATGTAACATTGTATGTTTACTACAATTAAAGATCATTTTTTAAAATGTGGGGTTTTACAGCAGTGCGAAAGGGCTGGCGGCTCCCACACGGCAGAACTAGACGCCCAGGTGTGCAGGGCGGGGGTGCAGGGCGGGCTCTCCCCGCCCCCCGCCTCTGACGCCAGGCTCTTGGCCCTGGCCCCTCCGCAAGGCATGGGCCTGCACCTGTCCACAGGTCTTGTCTGCCAAAGCACCCTGCCTTCCGAAACGGCCTCAGGACAAACTGGCCAAGGGCGTTCCGAGCAAAACTCAGGAATCAGTTGCCAGCGGCAGTCTCTGTGACACCAGACCCCACCTGCACACGGGCCCGGGGTGGGCCTCCCAGGCACCCACAGGCTCTCCCCAGGGAGATCCCCAAGGGGCCCATCTCCCTCTCTGCCCTGAAGCGGCCCTGGCCGGACACAGCCCTCCTGCGCCTTGATTCACAGCGGCTCCTTCTGATAAAGGGAATTTCCATCCGTCCGTTGAAGAAACTTTTTTAATGACTTCTATCGTTAACACTCTCAGCTGAGGGCCCAGGTTCTTGTGGCGTCCAGGCTTCTCACAAACCTGTTCTGTCACAGCACTCGGTGGCTTTCTGTTCATTCACACGCCTTCATTCAACACGCGCCCCGCCCACCAGGGGGAAGGGACGGTCACTGAGGGCCCAAGACGGGTTGTCCCAGGCAGGGGGCGCTGGGGGCTTCACAGAGGTAGGGGCGGGCGGCAAGGCTGGGAGGGGGCTCAGCAGGGGAGGGGCCTTTCTTTTCTTTCTGTCGAGATTTCTGAGGCGGTGGCGTGTGTCCCCTGTATCACGCGTTCATTCGTCTGGGCACCATGGCATTCACGTCTCCCGCTGAAGAGCAGGCAGACCGCAGAGGTGACTCGTGTTCATTCATTAACCGCCTCCCAGGGCGGGGCTGGTGGGGACCCGCGGGAGGGGCGTGGAGAGGGTCAGGCCGGGTCGCGTCCAGCCGGTCTTGCCCAGCAGAGAGCAGGACGCAGTGACCAGTGACCGGTCCCCAAGGCGGAGGAGGGCGGCTGACCTTAAGGCCACTGGGTTCTTTGTGAGACCAGAGCAGCTGATCGGTGGGACGCTCGCCAGGGACGCGGCTCCGGGTGCCACCGCGTCTCATTCTGTCCAAACTCTCGCCCGCTGTCCAGGGAGGCCCTTCTGCCACCGTGGTCCTGGGCCACGTGGGCACCGGGCTGGGCACATGCCGGGTACCCGACAAGCCCTCGCGGTGTCTGCCACCTGGCGGGGCGGGGCTGGGGCCTGGGGAAGGGCACTGCGTGGGCCAGGGGGTAACCCGTCCCCTGGTGCCCCCCATCCCTGGTCCCCCCTCCCCCGGAGCCCCCCCGCTGTTAGGAAGCTGCAGAGTCCTGGTCCTCAGCACGGCGAGGGCCTCCCTACCAAGGAGCCGGGCTGACTGTTGCTGGCGGCTGTCGATTGGCACGGCTGAGTCAGCGCCCAGCCATCCCGCGGTGGGTGGCAGAGGGCGAGGGGCCTGAGTCTGCTCCCACACGGCTCCTGACATGATCTGGCATGGCCGGCGCCCTGTGCTCGGGCCACAGAAGGCCCGTCCTGCCCCCGCGGGCCTGCTCTGTGGACTGACCTCACGGGCCCTGCTCCGACGTGATGGGACAAGCCGGACCTTTGTCTTCTCACCTGGAGACACTCAAAACAGCAAGATTTCAAATGACATGCTTGGGACGACCTCAGAACCAATAAAAAATACGACTGAAAAAAAGGACCAGCCTGCCCGTGGGCCAGGGGTCACCCTGTGTGGAGCAGGAGGACAGCAGGTGGACACCAGGGGACATGCTCCCGATCTGCCTCCCGGCTCAGCCTCATCCACCGCAGTCACACGGGGCGGCACAGCCCCCGACCCGCAGGCTCCACCCCTCCCCCACAGCCGCCGTGCCTGCTGCCCCCCACCCCACCCCACGGCCCTGTCCTCACCCCACGACCTCCCACTAAAGTCCCCACCCTCTGCGCACTTCCTAAGCGCAGCTCCCATGTGCCTCAGGACCTGCTTGAAAGCCCCATCTCCCCGACAAAGCCACCGCTGCGGCTCCACTGGTGACTGATGTGACAGGATCCTGTCACCTCCACGGAGGGCAGGGAGTGACGATTTGGGCTCCAGTGGGTGACCAGGCCTGGCTTCCTTCCCGGGCTGCGGGGTGGTGTGGGGCGCAGGCGACTGAGCCCGGCCAGCACGAGTGATGGGGGCCTCAGTGGGGGCCTCCGAGGTTTGTTCTGGCACCGCGTGTCCCAGGAAAGAGGACGGGGAGCCCGGTGGAGGGGCCGGCGGGACAGGGCGGCGGCCGAGACCCCTGCTCCGGGGCAGGGGGGAGGGGTGCGGAGAGTGGCCAGGGGGCTGCAGCCGTGGGCGGGGGGCTCATAGCGCCCGAAGCGGGAAAGAGGAATTGAAGGCGAGGTGGGCTGTAGCGAGGCATGCTGCCGAAAGGCGGGTCAGCGAGTGGCAGAGCAGGAGACTCACGGGCACAACAACAGCAACGCGCTCGGCACAGGGGCGTCGAGGGGGGCTCTCGCTCGGCATCGCGCCCCGTCTCTGCCGTGACGCTGAGCGGCGAGCCGGCCTCCAGCCCCGCCGCAGGGGCAACCCCAACGTCTCCGGACGTTGCGGGTCAAAACCACCGCAGGTGACAGCTGACGACTGTGTCTGAGCCGCCCGCCTCCCAGAGGGGCCGAGTCACCGGCCGGGCCACGGAGGTGGTTCTGGCGTCTATGCTCTGCTTTCCTGGGGAGACGGCGTCGGGGACGAGCACGTGAGTGAGTGAACGAACCGGCCGCACGGGGACGAGGGAGGGAGGGGGCGTCTGTCCGCTGTTCACCACGGGTCCCCCAACCGTGCCCTGGAGCTGAATTCGCTGTCTAACTTTGGAAAACCCCTTCAGAAAAGTCTAGAAAAAGAGCAGGTGTGCGGTTCATCTGGGGAAGAACGGGGGTGACATATTCATGCTCGGGCAGCCACCTGCGCACGGCGGCGTGACAGCATCTCTCTGCGCAGATGGGGTGCTGCGCGGATGGGGTGCTGGGCCCAGGGCAGAAATGGCCGCATTGCTGGTGGCCGGGCCCTCTGTGACTGGCGTGCCCTGCTGGGGTTCACGGTCTCACAGACGGCATCGGGCAGTGTGAATGACTCTGCCTCCAGCCTCAGGTGACCTCTGGTGTCACGGGCCCTGCACGGCCAGCCTGTAGCTGGGGGGACAGGGTGGGCCCAGGACAGAGCGAGCCTCGGGAGAGTGCTGAGGTCACCGAAGGGGTCTCCGTGAGGCCCAGCGAGTGGCTCTGAGCCCAGCCTCCCACCAACGCCCTCCAGAGTGCCATTACTGACGTCAGCTGCTTGTGGCAGGGGAACTGGCAAGGTGTGGGGGCAGGGAAGGAGCAGAGAGATGCAGGAGGGGAGGGGGGGCTGCAGGCCGCTCAGCGCTCCAGCTGGGAGGGAGGCTGGGCTGACCAGGTGCTGTGGCTGCAACCCTTGGGTTGGTGGCCCAGGGCCCCAGCTGCACTGCCCCCAGGGGCCTCGGGGGTGGGGGGGTAGGGGAACTGCCCCACAACGTCCCAGCAGGGGACACAGACGGCCACGGGCCGCAGCGGCGCCCTTGTGTGGGGACCTGGAGTGTGCCCACGGGCCCTGCCCTGTGACCTCGCCTGGTGGGCCGCTGCGTTAGGAAAGCATCCCACCCCTCCCCCACACTGGCACTCCGGACGCAGCCGTCTGTGCCCCGTTTCCTGAGGCCCCCGTGTGTGTCTCCTCCTCGGGCCCACATCCGGGCCTCGCCAGACCTGAACAGACCGGCCTGTGGGGTCACTTCCTTTGGTCTCAGGCTGCTACACCTCACGTGTCCCCGTGAACACCGAGGCGTGTCTGTTTTCTTAAATCTTGAGTCAACAGCTGGAGCCAGCGCCAGGGTCAGACAGACGCCAAGAGAATGACTTTGTGTCCAGAAGTTTCTATTTCGCAGTCTCTGAAGGATTCATAAAAGGTATCTTCAAAAAGATAAATCACGCCTCTCATACGACGTGAGTGCACGATCGTGACTAGTTCTAGCGAGGGAATCGGCCACCTCGAAGGAGTGAAAAGCACCACAGGTTTCCGTGGAGCCCACAAACGGGGGGCCGGCTCTCTGAGGGGTGCAGGGGAGATGCCTGCAGGCTCCTGTCCTTTCCTGGGGCTGCCGTGACAAAGCATCACAGACAGGGCAGCTCGGACCAGCACTCACGGCTCTGGGGGCCACCGTCCGAGTCGGCGTCCTCGGGGAATGGGGCGGGGGGCCAGTTCCATCCGCAGGGGCCCTTCCCACCTCTTCGAGCTCCTGGCGCACGTGCGCGCACGGTTCCAACTCCCCTGGCTTCTCCTGTGTCGCGTGGCTCAAATCTGCTCTCCTGGCCCTTGTCGAGGCATCGGAGTGGGCCCTAAGTCCAGGATGATTTCATGCCAAGATCCTCAACCTAACTCCACCCAGAAAGACTCTGTTTCCAAATGCAGTCCCTCCCAGGGGCCCGGGGAGCGAGGGCGTGGACACATGGCCCTGGGGCCACTGTCACTGTGATCTAAAAGCAAGAGTGATCCAGCGTGCGTCACCCGCCCGTCACCCGCCCGTCACCCGCCCGTGACCTACTTCAGTCACTTGTCAGTTACAGAGTGTGGGAACGCTCGGAGGCAGCCAAAGTCTAGAACCGGGAGCCCCAGGGGACGCCCCGTCATCTCTGAGTCCTCGCCGCTTGTTCCAAACTCCCTTCACCCGTCTCAGGAGCTGTCCCCAGGCCCCACGGGGCCAGCCATGTCTCAGGCCCACTGGTCACAGGGGTGCAGGCGCGGGAGTGGGCGCCTGTGAGGTGTGCAGTGAGCGGAGAGGCGCCGGCAGCCCACAGACCTGGGCTCAGCGGGCGGACCGGGCGGGTGGGGCACGGACATGGACCATGGGAAAGGCCTGCCCGCCTGGGGCTCCACCCCGTCCCCGGCCTCAGCCCCCCTCCCCCTCCTCA
>NW_024355205.1:38906537-38909658 GCF_902729225.1 Pteropus medius | reverse complement strand
GTGGTCCTTGCTCTGAGAGGCTCCCCCTCCCCACTCTTGTCCGCTCCCCACAGCACTCACACCCCTGTGGCTCTGCATTTGCTTCGGGCCTTGAGCTCTGCCAGGGACTCCGTCCTGTCCACCCTGGTGTCCAGTACCCAGACGGCCCCCGTCCCGTAGCCGCACCCCTCAACGCGTGGGCTCAGCAAACACCCGACCACTGAGAGTGAGCAGCCCCCCCTCTGGCTCCCAGGGCAGGCGGCTGCCTCCCCGCCCCCCACCCCAGGTCCGTCTCCAGTGCAGCCCTGCTGGCCGCGGTCCCCATGTGGGCTGACCTTGGGTCAAGTGGCGTCTGGGTCCCCTCAATGCCAGCAAGGTCTGGGGAGGAACCAAGGGCTGCATAAGAGGTGCTGGGCGGGGTGAGCGAGCCCCTAGGGAGGGAGGCGGGAGGGACCACAGGAGGAGGCTGGGGGTGCTGTGACCTGCTCACGTGGTGAGCGCCCGGGGCTGGCTGCCCCTGGCCTGGGACACCTTCGGTCCTGCAGGGGCTCAGGAGCCGGGGCCCGCCTTCCAGGCGCTGCTCTGCAGGCTGGGTGAGCCAGGCCCCAGGCAGGTCCCCAGGCCGGACCCCGGGCCTCTGCTGGGCTGAGTGCAGGGAAGCAGGTGGGGCCGGAGCCAGCAGCTGGGCACCTGGGCCCCGGCCTCGCCCTGGCGTCTGTGGCAGCCATCCTGTCCTGGGGGCCTCTCCTGTGCTCGGGCGGCCCCCACCGAAGCCGGGCAGAGGCGCTGCGCTGGGCAGCGTCCCGAGGACGTGGACGCAGAGGCCCGAGGTCCCTGAGGGAATGCCGGGGATTTTCAGGAGACCAAGGAACGTTTCTCTTCCCCAAACGCACTCAGGGAACTCAGAAAGCCCCTGAGCGGGCCGCTGGGATTCACGTTCCAGAGAAGCACGTTCAAGTTCAGCTCTGACCGCGAGCCATGGGGTCAGTGCCCGTGTCCATAGCTCCCAGCAAAGCAAACAGAGGCTCCACCCGGTCCTCCTTGAGTGCCCACCCGGTGCTGGCGCCGGACGCAGGAGGCAGACAGGACAAAGCCTCCATCCTCACGCGGGCTCTGGACTCCTCCCTTCAGGGCCCCTCCCTGCCAGGAAGTGGGGACACAAAACCCTCAGAAAGAGCGTCCTTTCCTGGGACTGCTGGGCGGAGGCTGGGTGGGTGGAGAGGTCAGAGGGGTTAGCTGGGGGGTGTGGGAGAGAACGGGACAGGGTTGCCAGTTAGGCGTAGATGTCCTCAGACGCACAGCCCAGGGTGGTGGGCTCGGGGCGGGGGCGAGGGCGGCCGGAGGCGCCCACCTCCTCAGGCCTCCGTGCTCCCTGGGGCAGCGGGGCTGCTAGGGTGCCTCGCGCTTTCGGTACATTCTCACCGTGTTTGCTCTTTCTTCCTTCTGCATATTTCCTGAGTGTTTTAAATCTCAACTTGTGTTGGCCTCCTGTGCTGTGGGGACAAGTTTCGTCGAGCTTGGCTGACGTGCAAAGGGGACTCAGTGTCCGAGGGCCAGGAGACACTCCAGAGGGGTTCCGGCAGCACCCCCACCTCTGCCAGGGGCCTCCCCGCCACCTTCCCACAGCCCCACCCTGTGGAGGCAGCAGGCCTGGGCCGGGGCGGGTGACTGTCCCAGGATCAAAAAGAACTCACGTCGCGAAGTCTGCGTCCACCTGCAGCTCGCGGGACCTGCACGCACGCGGTCGGCGGGTCCCAGCTGGGTCCTTGTCGCCCTTTCTTGAAGAGAGCAGACAATCCGAGGTCGCCCGTGGCATGAAGGAGAGAGGCCGCCACAAAAGCAGGGGCCCGAAGGGGTCGGCCAGGTGCAGGAGTGGAAGCGAGTCCGCCACTGCCACCCCGTGCACGGCGGCCATCCAGCGGCTGCCGGGCCACCAGCCGCCAGGCGCCAGCGACACCCCTCAGCCAAGTACGTTTCCGGGCTCTGCCACGTGTACCCTGGGGGCAGTCGCCACTGGCTGAAAGCTTTTAAAGTTGATATTCACTAACCTTCCCGACGTTCAAACCTGACAGGTGCGGGCCGGAACCCCGGGCCCACGTCCAGCGTGGGCGGTGCGGGTCGGCACACTGCGCACCCACGGGTCGTCTCCCTGTGCTGGGCCGGCGGCCGGAGAAGCCCGCCCCGTGCGTGCCGTCCCAGCTCGCGCCCGTCACCGGAGCCCGACCCGCCTGCGCCCACCTGGGCCCCGTGGGCAGAGACAGCCCCCTGAGGGCTCCGGGAAGCGGAGCCTGTCCTACATCAATTTTTAGAAAATTTGTTCTTTTGATTCTTGGAGGGAAAGTTTGTCCAAATCTGTGATGAAAACAACATCAAGAGCAGAAAGGGGGCGCCAAGGGGTGGGGCGGAGGACATGGGACGTGCGGGTCTCGGGGACACACTTCCCGACACGGCGAAGACGTCCCGGGCACGGCAGTGCAGCCGACAGCACAGTGTCACACACTCGGAAGCTGCCGGGGCACCAGCCCGGGCTGTTCTCCCACAGGAGGAACTGGCGCCATGTGACGGGGTCGAGGTGTGAGCGGGCGCTGCGGGCGCGGTCCAGTGTGTCAGCGTTTCAGAGCGCTGTGTTCCCTCCAGCTTAGTGTCGCACGTCCACGACAGCCCAGTGAACCCGGGGGATAAAAATAAAAGTCACGGCAGGAACGAGATCACATGGAGCACCTCGGACCGACGTGAGGTGTGCGCGCTGCTCCCGCAATGAGCCAGTGGGGCGCACGTGGCACCTGGGCTGGGCCAGAAAGGGTCAACGCCACCAAAGCCGGCCGGTCCGCGGCTGCTGCTTGGCAGAGACATTCCACGGAGGAGACACGTGGCCGATGGCGGTTGTCGGACTAACTTAACACACACGAGCAAGTGGAAGCTGCACGGGCTGAGGGCCCGGGCTCAGGACGAGGAGGGAACCTCGACACTCGTCAGAATCACGCGGCAGTGAGCTCTGGGGTGCACCACGGGCCGGCACTCCGGGGGGTGCTGACAGACACCCGGGAACCGAAGCGCCGCCGGGCCGGGCCTGGCCTGGGATTCGGCCTTTCTCAGCAGCCCGTGCGAGATGGACATTCGACTTTCAGGCCAAGTGTTGTTT
>NW_024355205.1:38834932-38905026 GCF_902729225.1 Pteropus medius | reverse complement strand
GGCCGTGGAGACGCCTGTGCTCGACACGCCATGATGAGGGGCCGCGTGGCAGGGGAGGTTGTACCAAGGGCCAAGCGAACGCGGGGTGACCAGGGGGCCAGGACAGAGGGGGCTTTCTAAGCGGGTGGCCTTCAAACTGGGGGCACAGAAGTACCGAACGCTTTGCAGAGACACGGGTAGGGGACCAGGTGGCAGAGCCTGGACTCCCACTTGTTCCTTTCTGGAGGGGACTGTCGGAGGGGTTGCCGGTCCCTGCTCTTGGGCCCAGGCCGGGCGGTGTGGTCAGCGAGCCAGACCCGGGAAGACC
The DNA here is from genome assembly GCF_902729225.1 of Pteropus medius. Lineage (NCBI taxonomy): Eukaryota > Metazoa > Chordata > Mammalia > Chiroptera > Pteropodidae > Pteropus > Pteropus medius. The sequence goes on along the minus strand of NW_024355205.1, from coordinate 38,904,719 downwards.
CAGGTCTCAGCACCGAGAGCGTGACCCTGCAGACAGAGCCCCGGTCTTCTCGGGAGCCCCTAGCGCCCTCCCAAGGGTGCGACACAGGCCAGGACGGCCAAGCAGCTGGGGCCAGCAGCCCCGAGGCCCGCACGCGCGGCCGGACGGAGCTCCCGCAGGCCGTGGCCCGAGGCCCGCACGCGCGGCCGGACGGAGCTCCCGCAGGCCGTGGCCCGAGGCCCGCACGCGCGGCCGGACGGAGCTCCCGCAGGCCGTGGCTTCCCGCCATCCCCGACAAAGCCGCGCTCTGCACGGCCGGCGCATGCAGCTGCCTGGCCCGACCCGATCCCCCCGGACCCCCATACACCCCTCTGTACCCCTTCCCCGGCCGGGGCCAGCAGGGTGCCGCCCTCGGAGCCCAGGGAAAGCGTGACGCCTGCGGCGAGTGGGCTCAGGCCGCTGACCCGTCGCATGTGGGTCTTGCATAGCGAGTCCCGGAGCTGAACCCCCACTTCAGTCCGCGCAGGCGCACGCACGGACACATTCCCACGACGCGCCGAGGAGCTCCGGGCGTGCGTGTCCCCTCGCTGCGTGGAGCTCGTCCCTGCAGCTTGGGGGGGACGTGGCAGGGCCACCCCCGGGGGCGGGGTACGGGGCGGGGTGAGCAGACTCCCCCGGGCGCAGGAGCCCCGGCGCCCCGCGGCTGTGTGCCCTCGGGGGCCCCTGTCTCACGCGCCCACGGGGGCCCCTGTCTCGCGCGCCCGCGTGTCCGTCGGCGGGACAAGGCGGCAGCCACGTGGCGGGCGTTCTCCACTCATCGGGCACAAAATCTGCCGCTCTGGGTTTTTTGACAAAAATACGTTTGTAGCCCATAAGAGGCAAAAACGCTGAGCAGGGGACAGCGCGACGACGTGACCGGGACTCTGGCTGCGTCCCCGACCTCCGCCGACCCGGCTGCACGGGGGCCCCAACCGCAGAGGCACCTGGACACAGCAGCCCCCTTGCGGGTCTGGCTGGCTGCCCAGAGATGACGACAAGGTGAGCGGCCGCTGGGCCAGGCCCTCTGCGGGCCTGGAGGCCGGGCGCGGGCGCGGGGGCCTCACCGGCCGTCTGTGCCCCGCCTCCGGACCCTTGCCTAGGGAAGCGTAAAATGCGTGGCCCCCTCCCCGGGGACCCAGTGCACTGTGCATCGCCAGTCGCTGACAGGGACCAGGATGACGGCAGGTGGAGCCCTTACACTCCAGGAGCATCCGTCCCACAGGGGAGTGAGGGGCTGGCACCCCGACACACATGTGGGCCAGAGGTAAGCCTGAGCCGGGTCGGTGGACAGACGGAGGCGCACAGGGCGGCCTCGCGTAGGGGCCACACAAGCCGGGTCCTACGGCAGGACGGTGACCGCGGTGAGACGACGGGGCCAGGCGTAAGTGGCAGGTGGGAGGGGCCGAGGGCGGCCTGCAGACCGCTAACCTGGGTGACTCCACGTGATCGCAAGACCAGCGTTCACACACCCTCCCATTTTTACGTTGCCACCGAGCACCCGGGGCTGAGGGACAGCAGCAGACAAGATCGCGTTTGCGTGGGCGAATCTCTGTGTGGATTTTTATCGTTTTCAGCTGAATCTCATCATGTAGGTTTGGATGTCGGAGTCTGGCTCTCACAATGTTTACTTGCAAATCCAAGCCAAGGTTAAACAAAAGGCCTTCATTAAGCTTTCGCTTGGCCGCAGCTCCACACCCTGACAGAAGCACAGAAAAATCTCCAGCAGGAACCACCCCGAGCGCGTCCTGCAAACGCCCCAGCTGGCCGCAGGCAGGACCGAAGCCGGCCCCTCGGCCCACCGCATACGACGCCACGCGAAGGATCCCCGGCTCCGGAGTGCGAGACGACAAAACCTTCATCAGAAACAGAAGGGAAAGGCTTCGTGATGCTGGGCTGGGCGATGCGTTCTCAGATTCGACGCCACAAGCACAAACAAAAGAGAAGAAACAGACAGATTAGATGACATGGAGACTGAAAACGCTTGTTCACCAAAGGACACGATCGTCAGCGCGAACAGGCAAACCGCAGAATGAGGGAAAATATGCGCAAGGGGCTAACGTCCAGACGACACGAAGATCTCCTCAAATTCAACAACAACAACAACGAACGAACCGCAAGGCACCATGATTTAAGTGCGCAAAGAACTTGAACAGAAATTTCTGCAGAGAAGATATACAAGTGGGCAGTAAACACATGGACAGATGCTCAGCATCCCTGATCATTAGGGAGACGCACATCGAAACCATGACGAGACAGCACCTCGCGCCGGTCGGGACGGCCGGCCGCTGTTGAAGCCACCACGACAATGAACAAGCAGAAACAGACGGAAATGCGCCCAGCGCTGGCCAGGACGTTGGCGGGACGGGAGCTCGTGCCCGCGCGTGGCGATGCCGCACGGTGCAGCCGCCAGGAAAGGCAGGGCGGAGGCTCTTCGAGAAAGTGAACAGAATCACCGCGTCATCCAGCGATGACACGTCTGGGGGCACGCCCCAAAGAAGTGAAAGCCATGTGCACACTCATGCTCACAGCAGCACTACTCACGAGAGCCTCGAAGTGGAAGGGAACGGCCCCAAGGCCCACCGACGGGTGAAGGGACACGCGGAGCGTGGGCCACCCGCACCGCGGACGCGCGCTCCGCCCGACGGGACGGGCGTTCTGGCACCTGCTACGACGTGGCCCACCCCTGAAGGTGTTAGGCTGAGCGAAACAGCCAGTCGCAGAAGGACAAATACTGAGTGGTTCCACTCAGGCCAGGTACCGAAAACAGTCCCGTTCATGGGACAGACAGTAGGACGGTGGCCGCAGGGGGCCGAGGGGAAGGGAGGCTGTCTGATGGGGACGGTTTCGGGTCGGGAAGGTGAGAAAGTCCTGGGGGACGGTGGCGGGGCAGTCACACAGCCGTGAGGATGTGCTCGCTGCTGCCGAGCTCTTCCCGTCGGCATGGCCGAAATGACGGACCACTACTCTCGTGAGCAGTGCTGTTATGAACGTGGGTGTGCAAATGTCTGTTATATATACTTCGGCACAATTTAAAAAATCAAGAGCCTCGGTATAACTACATTATAGTTTCCTAATAAAAATGTGAAGCTTTATAGCTCATTAAATTCTTCAGAGATGTACCAAAGTTAGCCTTACACTATGCTGCACCGATGCGAGAAAAATATTCATAGAAATAATGCGCTCCGTCGGCCTTTTTGTATTAGTCTTCAAAGTGAAGTCGAGATGTCGCCTGTTATTTCTGTGAGAGCTGTGATTTTAAGCTGAGAGGCGTTAAATAAAGTTTGAAAACAGAATTAGAGTGTGTGAGTGGACTTGATTTGTTATAAGCTTAATTTATTAGATAAATAAAAGTAATTTAAGTGTTTGAGAAGTTTGGTTTGTGCTGCTAACACCTCGGCGGTATTTGAAATACTGAAAGAGAAAAGTGAACACATTAAATTATAATTGAACTTAAAACATTTAAAGGAATTTCACTTTAAGACAAAGCCGATGCCCAAGGGTCAAGGTAAGGAAGGCGCCGGCCTGGGGGTGGGGAACGGGGAGCCTTGACCTTTCCCGTGAGGAACCTTCTCACCTGGCTGACCTGTTTTTGACCACGATGACATTTGGCAAGGGGTCTCCCAGGGCGGTGCGGAGGGGGAACGTGTGTGTGAAATCTACACCCCTCAGAGGTCTCTCTCTAAATGTCTCATATGGTCCCTGCCATGAGGACACACCCCGTTTGCTCCCAGAGGGAGAGGTCCTTTCAGGAAGGACAGTCACACGACAACCTGGCCACAGTCGAGGGTGCTGGCCCGGACCCCGCCCAGGGACGCGCTCGAGCAGCAGGCAGGGCGCCCAGCCTGCCAGCACGGCCCGCCGGGGACTTTGGGGGCTGCGATGGAGGCAGTCGGGCCCATCCCCATGCAAACATGGAGGGGAGAGTCGCTTTTCTGGCAAAACAGATTTTACCAAAATCACTCGGAGAAGAACGGGAACATCTGAGCCGTCCGACTTCCGTGATCAGAGACCTGCCTTTGGGAAATTCCAGCCCAACTGAACTTTATTTACTATTTAAGTAGATATTTCAATCTCGTGTAAAGTTTTCTAGGCCACGAGAGAAGATGGAAAACATCCTTTAATTCACGAAAACGTAACTCCAGAAAGCCAGCACGTGAAAACGACGCCACTTCACACACGCCCACAGATGCAAAGGCTCGGGCTAAAACGGGCAAAGAGACCCTCCCCGTGAACAGACATGGCGCCGATCGTCGCCGTGACCACGGAGCAGGTCTGCTCCGCAGTGCAAGGACTATTCAAGGGCAGGCGACCGAGCGGCGTTAAGAAGAAAAACCAGCGAAGGAGACGGACGCGGAGAACTCGGGGAGGCGATCAGAGGACCAGAGCCCCTCACTCAGTCCTCCCTGGGGGCCTGAGGGAGTCCAGAGAGGGTGCAGGCCTGCGCCGGGGTGAACGGTGGGCGCCAGGCCCGGGAGCACGGGTGACGGCATGGGGAGGAGGATCCGTCCTGTGCAGGACAGGGAGAGCTCCGGGGGACAGGGAGCATCGTGTCCCGCTGGGGAAGGGGCGGGGCATGCTCTTGGCCGGGGCTGTTTGACGACTGGTCTCAGACGCTGGTCTCAGACGCCCAGCTCAGACCTGCAGACGCGGATGGACGACGGGGAGTTGACGAGGAGGGTGACTGTGAGTGTCCGAGCCCAGCAGGAGAGCAGATCTCAGGGCTGCCGGCGGCAGCGGGACTGCGGCCCCGTGCCGGACGCCCCAAACCAGTAGCTGGCTGGCCCATGCACGGCCGAAGCCTGAGAAATTTCATCATGAGACTCCTTATATTTGGACCCTGGGGAGGGAAGGGAATTAGGGCAGGGGACTGTGAGCTATGCAGTCACGTCGCCGAAGGAGGTGAGACTACCTTAATTTTCTGTAGCTACTATGACTGTCAGGGAACTCAGAAAGGGACCTGTACCTATGACCAGACTCAATATTCAATATGTGACCCAGGAAGTAATCAACCTTATGTATGTTACAACCCAAATAACTCTCCCACTGAAATAGTTTTTGAGATAGGGGCAGCTCTGAGGGACCACAGGGGAGGATGGACAGAGGGACCCATGTTGGCCCAGACGAGAATGGAAGAAAATACTAATAAGATAATCCTCAAGTCTGATGCCTGTGCTGCTATGAGTCAGGGCCAAAGGGAGGGAGGGGGATCCTGAGGCTCTCTCAGCTGGGAAGAAAGTTACAGGACAGAAGAAAAGTATATATGTCCCCATGTGTCCTATGGGCCACTTGGGAGAAAGATACCACCACCAAGAAAAAGGTGTGTTTAAGAAAAGTGGTAGCCTTATCGAGCCGCCTCACACACGTGTGCAGTCCATTGGAGTTAATCGTAACCAACCCCTTGAACCCCCGCTGGAGTTCCGGAGAGGCACTGACACTTGGCATTGATGGGACGGGCTAAATCCTTATGTTCAAACTCGTATTCATATTAAAGGTCCAGCACCAGCCCATTCGGCCCAAGTCTATCAGGTTCATAAGTCCTTCTACAAGGAAGTAACTGAACCGCTGCTCCATCGCCACAATCAATTAAAAACTTGTTTCCCGGAACGGCGGAAGGAACAGCTCACTCCCTGAATGTCACTTCCTGCTATGGATGTGGGGGAACCCTAGTGGGAGACAGATGGCCATGAGAAGCTCCTGAATTGGTTCCCAACCAGACAGTGCCAGATATAACAGCCCCACGTACCTCAAACGATGGTCAATGGATTTTGGAACATCCCATTATAGGGCAATACTGCCTGGCCAGAGGCAGAGGGATCCTCAAACACTCAGTGCCACCTCCAGACGAAGCGTGTGGCTGGGAAGCAGAAAAGAGAGAGACCCATTGGCCAGATTCCCAGGGCTAACTAAAGCCTGGCATAGCGCAGGCAGGCCCGAGAGTGGACGGCTCTGCGTGGGCTTTCCTGGATTTGTGGGAGCACGGCCTATATCTGCCTCCCCACAAATTGGGAAAGAAGCTGTGTTACTGGCAGGATAAAACTATCTTTTTTCCTCTTACTTCTGAAAACAGGGGAACAGTTTGGTCACCTGGTCCAATGACCCCTGCAAAGGGCATAAAGAGAACTCCAGATGGGGGGCTGGGAGGATGAGGAGTGGCCCCCAGAACACAGAATCCAATACTACGGGCCTGCCACTTGGGCAAGAGATGGATCGTGGGGATACCGTACCCCATTTACATGTTAAACCTAATTATCTGGCTGCAGGCCGTCTTAGAGATCATTCCTAACGAGACCCTCCTGGCACATCGACAGACCCAGATGAGAAACGCCATCAACCAGAGCAGGTCGGCGCTAGATTATCATTTAGCGGCAGAAGGAGGCGTATGTGGGAAATTCAATCTCGCCAGCTGCTGTGTACAGATAGAGGACCAGGACCAGGCAGTCGAAGATCTTGTCAAGCAGATGGCAAAGCTGGAGCATGTGCCGTGCAAGCCTGGCACGGGCGAGACCCCGATAGCCTCTTTGGAGGTTGGCTCTCCGCCTTCGGAGGCTTCAAGACCTTCGTTGGAGTAGCGCTCCTCCTTCGGGAAGCCCGCCTCCTTCTGCCTGGCCAGTGGCCTCTTGTTGTCGAGACGAACACCTCCCTCACGGAGGCTACAGTAGAAAGAAAAACGACAGCAAAGGTCTTTGCACAGTGGAGTTGCCGGTCCCTGACACTGGAAGATCGCGAAGGAGATCGTGAGGTTGATGCCCTATGAGGAATCTAAACGGGCATCAGAAGGGAGGAATGGAGAGGAAATCTGAGGCATTTACATCAAAAAGCTCATCAGCTCTTCGTTCCGCTTCTGTAGATGTGCTTGCTGCATGCAGTGCTCGTGCGAACATGCGAGCTGCCTGCACTTCGCTCCACCTGTAACTGTAACTGTTTGTGCCCGTCTAGCCCCGCCCCTTGGAGTACCTTGTATCTTGGCAGATCTGCTTCCTGTAACGATGTGTATCCATTGGTTACCCTTAGCAACTCCCGCCCTTCTCCAGTGTTACTACTTGCGATCTGCGTAGCGACTCCCGTTTGTAACGGTTCGCGTTCAAGCTGACCAATCAGCTTGTGTAAAATCCTTGTATATAAGGAATGTCGCCCTCGAGCACACGGCCCGGATCGCCAGAGCGCTGGCTCCCCTGGGACCGGGACGGCGCGTGATAAACCTGAGTTCCCCTTCTCTCTGAGTGACTGCGTGGTTTTTCGCTGGACTGGGTTTGGGATTTTTCTACAACAGAAGGAGATGGAGCGTTTCGAGTCTTCGTTTGGGGGGTGCACCAACAATAGAAAAACAAAACAGCTCTGAGGGTCACCCGTGTTTACAAAGATTTGAATCTTCCGCCCGGCTGACGGAGGGAGTGCTGTGACCGCCGGTCTTAGATGGGGACTCCGAGGCAGAGCTTGCCCACAGTCAGACAACTAGCCGCCCAGGCCACTAGGCTCTGGTTTGGGTTCCTGACCCCTCACCTGCCCACTTACCTGTGGCAGGTAAAGACAGCGCAGTGCATTTGGGAGAGCCGCTGCTCACCCCCGGCCATGGCCGTTTTCTCCCTGTGTCCGTGAGCGGCTCGCCAGGCCCGTGCAGAAGAGGGTGGGCAGTGGCCGTGCCGGGTCCTGGAGCTGTGTGGGCGAGGCCACCTACCCTCCCCTGGGTCTTCAGGTCTCAGGACACTGAGACAAGGGGCTGTGCACGGAGACAAACAGGTGCCAGCCACGGGGGCACTTCCGGGGGCGTGGGGGTTGACAGTGACCCCTGCTCTGGTTTCGCCCAGACTCCCCGTTTGCTAGACACCTCCTCCAGAGGCCCCCAAAGCACAGACACAGCTCCCGAGCCTGTGAGCCACGGCATCCCCAAGCTCACGCTGACGGACGCAGGGAGTGGGCCTGGGGGTGAAGAGCCTGGCCGGGGGCTCCCGGACGTTGCTGTCCATGGGGTTGTTCAAAGGAAGATGGCAGCACAGACGGGGGGAGGCGCCCCGGGCTCTGAGCCCCGCACAAGGAGGCTTAGCCACGAGGGTGGCCAGAGCCCGGGAAGGGGCCAACCGCGCCTTGTGCCCAGTGGCACAGGGGCCTGGGGGCTGAGCAGGAGGCTCGCGCCTGGGGCGGAGGACTCTCCCCAACCGCGAAGGCCTCCCTGACCGGTGAGTGGCCGCCCCGGAGGAGCCGGTACGGCTGCCAGCGGCGGGTCTGCCCGAGGGGTCAGTGCCCAGACGGTGTGAGTGCCGGGGCCGCAGGGCCTGGCCCTCCGGGCTCTGTGCCACGGCAGGAAACCACAGAGCCTGAAGCTCCCCCGTGGGGTTTCCCAGGGCCCCTCCACCACCCCTGCGCCCCCAGCAGCTGCAAACCAAACCGGCAAACACCGGCCGCTGAAGGGGCAACGGCGGGATCCAGCCGTCAGAGGGGAGTCAGGAAGAAACACCGATGCCCCGGGTCAGGGAAATACCAGCCTCTGCGAAACCCCAGCGATGGCCGGGAGGAGTAAAGGGAAAAACAAAACCATCAAACGTTCCTTTCCATAAGCCCAGGAAAACACGGCATCCTTCAAAAGAAAAAAATTCTTCTGAAGGAAGAATGATACATCGGGCTGCTGTTTTCACTCAAAAAAATGTAAGGAATGCTTCCTGCGGGAACGAGGGCCGCGGGGCAGAGGAGATGGACCCAGAGCGAGGGGGAGTTTGCGGACAGGTGACGTGAATGGCCGCGGGGCAGGGAAACAGGAAATAATGTGGAATGAAGGCGCCTGACGACTTAGGGGACGTTTGAAGAAGAAAACTGGACCCTTGCCAGGGGGACAACTGATTTTCCAGGTGAAGACACGTGAGCGGAACAGAGACAGTAGTGAAAGATATAATAGAAGAAACATTCTCGAACTGAAGACAGATCTCAGTCTATTGAACAAAACGGCTCCTTGGATATCGAGCAAAATTAGTGAATATTTTATATCAAATATAAACTATCAGACAAGCACACAGCACAACACTCAGAGTGGCCCAAGGGCATCCTGTTCAAACACCAGGAGACAATGAGGGCGGCCACCACGTCATGGCTGCAAACCCAGGCTTCCGTACCTAGCCAGGTCATTGCGGGGTGACCTGCTGCATGCCAGCTACAGGGGGACTCAGAAATCGTATTAAGAACAGTCCCTCCCTGAAAAGCCAACTCAAAACATTATCCAGGCAAACAGGGGTGACGCAAAATAAGGACCCACAAATGGGGAAGGCAGGCGAGGCGTGGTGGACGGGGGCGTAGAGACCATTGCAGCTAGAGTTAAGTCCACGTAGCTTTTGTGAGCAAACCGAGAATTACAAAAGAACCACCATTAAAGCTAAAACCTTCTCCACCTTACAAAGAACGATGGCTCTTTGGGGTCTCACCGCAAGGGGATAAAGATGCACATGGCAGGTAGAACCTAGGAGAGGTGTGGATGCCGTCGGGTTCACGGCAAGCACCGGAGTCTCTGTGTCCCCTGCTCACCCCAGGGCCCTTCTGACACAGCTCTCATAAGAAAGTGCATCCGTCTCTGTCCTACCCCACGATCTAAGCCCTCAGCTCAGCCGACTCCCTCCTGCCAGGCCCCTCCACGCCTCGTGATCTGCAGCTGCATGACAGTCTGCTCGTTTCCAGGGAAACAGGACCAGAAGGGGATAAATCTACATCACCTACATCTACGTCATCTATGTCTATATCTATCTGTCTCTGTCATCTATCTATGTATCTGTGTATCTATCATCTGTCGGTCATCAATCTGTCATGTCATCTGTCATCCATCCATCCATCCATCATCTATCTATCTATCTAATCATCTATCTGTCATCTATCCATCTATCTATCTATCTATCTATCTATTCATTTCATTCATCTAATCATTCATTCGTCACTGTCCATCTATCTATCATCTATCTATCATCTATCTATCTATCTATCTATCTATCTATCTATCTATCTATCTATCAATCGATCACCTATCTATCTATATCATCTCTCTATCTACATACCTATACCCACAGGTATACCTATACCTACACAGAGAGATTTAAGGCACTGGTTCATGTGACCGTTTGGGGTGGCAGCTCCAAACCCTGCAGAGCGGGCCCGAGCCCCAGCTCTGGTCTGAAGACAGTCTGCAGTCACAATTCTTTCCTCCTCAGGGGACCTCAGTCTGTTGTCCCTAAGGCCTCCAGCTGATTGGGTGAGGCCCACCCACACTGTGGCGGGCCGTCTGCTCTACTCAAACACTGCTGACTTCACGTTAATCTCATCTAAAAAATATTTTCATGGCGACATCCAGACGTGTTGGACCCAATATTCGAGTACCCTGGTCCAGCCAAGGTGATACATAAAATTAACTATCATGCCTTGTCAGTCCTTTAAAAATCAAGTTTTCAAAAACCATAAGGACAGGCAAACATCCCCCCGTCCAAAAACTGAAGCACCAACCTCACCCCACACACGCGGGTTATTTCCACCGTTTATGTGGATATTTGTTATCATATTTCACAAATGTGAAGTCTCATTCTGAACCACATCATCGAGGCAGGGGTTGGTGTTCTGCCAACACAAGGTTGAGGGGTTCGCAGAAAAGGGCCACTGGGTGCCTGGCCCAAGTTCGGCCATCGAATGCTCCTGTGCAGGACCCTGGGTGTGGAGCAGGCGACCCAGGACAGTGTGGGCATTGCTGGAGTGCCCAGTGGGGCCGGGCCAGCAGCGGCCTCCTCACCAGGCCACCCTCTGGGCGTCCCTGGGGCCAGGCCAGTCTGTGAAGGATGCACAGGCTCCAGCACACACACGCACGCACATGTACACACACACACACACGCACGTGTGGCGTCGAGCACAGCGGTGGGGGGCTTTACCCTGACAGAGCCCATGGCGGGGAGGTGTCAGCCCGAGTCAGGTAGGGGTGGGGAGTGCCCGTGGGAGGAGGAGGGGTGGCGTGGGGAGGGCCACAGGCTCTGGACGTGCTGCTCACGGTCTGGACCTTGGAGGGCAGCGAGGCCCTCACCGAGTGTGACCCTGACCCTCGGGCAGCCCCGACCCTTGACCTGCTTTCAACAGGACCCCACATGACTCCTGTGTGATCACTTCTGAGACGCCCAGGAATGGACGTGACTCTGGTTGAAGGGACGAGGAGCCAACCTCAGCAGCTTGGTCGACAAGGGGACTGGGGGCGGAGCTCCAAGACGTCACGTGTGGCCTCTGCCCACCCTTCCGCAGCGGTCATGGGTCCTGAAGGTGGTTAAGCTACGAATGAGCGACCTGCCACCAGGGAGGCTGTCCAGCACCTGGGCGTGTCACAGATCCTGGGGGACAGGAGGGAGAGTCTGGACTGGCCACGCGCTGTGGCTTGAAGATGGAGGGGCCACCAGGAAAGGTGAGGGGGTGGCCCCTGGAGCCGAGAGCCACACTTGCCCACCAGCCAGCAGGGAAAGCCCCCAGCCCTGTCACTTGGGGACTCTGAGTTCTGCCAGCGCCCAGTGAGCGGGCCGAGCCGCACCCGGAGGACCAGCCTGGCCCCAGCCTGGTTTCAGCTGGCGAGTCTCGGGCAGGGGCCCAGCCAGGCTGCACGGGGTGACAGATGGGGGTGGGTTCTTCACTTTGACCTATTTGCTTTTATTCTGGTAAAATACACACAACACAAAAGTTGCCATTTCTCAGTATTTTGAAGTGCACATTGCAGTGGCGTTAAGTACACTGGCTCTGTGCAGCCCGCACCTCTGTGTACTTCCAGAACCTTCCACCCACCCACTCGCTGGGGGAGCAGAGCCCCCTCCAGGACACGACTGGAGAAAGTGCTTGCGGGCCTCTCCAGAGGCCACAGGAGCTTCGGGAAGTCCCCGCGGGGCCGGGGCGCTTCCTCCAGGCAAGCCCCGCCTGTGCTCACTTTCTCCCGAGGCCCTGGGGAACTCCACACCCCACACCACACCCCACACCGGGAGCTTCGGGACAGCTTCCTGCCCCCAGCAGACCTCGGGCTCTGTGGGGACGTGGGGCGACCTTTCTCCTCTCCCAGAGGCCCCTGAGCAGCGCTTGCTCCCTGGCGGGGCAGAGAGAGGCGTCTGCCCTGCCGCTGACCTGGGCGTCTAGGGCCAGCAGGTCACCTGCCCACGCTCCTGGCCAGCACTCGCCCAGGACCGTCTCCAGGGGACCGGCTCCAGGGGACCGGCTGGGCTCCAGGCAGCAGCGGGGGCTGGCCTGCACCTGGCCTGTCTTCGGACGGGGTGGGGGCTGACGGGACCCCAGGCACCGCTTCTGGGCTGGCGCCCTTTCCAGCAAGAAACCTGCAGAAGGCTGCGGGCTCCGGACCTGGCACCTCGGTGCTTCTGACCTGCTGGGCCCTTGACGGGGTCCCCATACACGTGCCTCCCTCCTGGAGAGCACTTCGGCAAAACCCAGCGCCCCTCCCAGCCCAGGCGTCCTGCCGCCCATCCGCACCCATCCGCTCTTATCCCCACCCATCCCCACCCATTCCAGCCAAGTGCGAGGGCACGCGGCCGCGCATGCGCACAGCGCGCCCCGACGGGCGGCTCACGCCCCACGGCGTTCTCTGCTGCCGGTTCCCCCAGGTGGGGTGCGGTGGGGGCGCGGTGGGGCCGTTTCCGGCCCTCCTCCGACCGCACTAAGACTCCCGTCCTCGCATCCTCGTCCTGCGCATCGGAACAACTGGACACGCAGTTAACCAAGCCCCGCCCCCCGCCCCCCGCCTCCAGTCCGCCAGCCTCCGCTTTCTGATTTAGAAAGTTTTTCAGTTTTGCAGGAAACCCAAATGGAGGTTGTCACCCATCGGCCTAGGTCCGGCTTCGTGCTGGCTCCCGGCTTTGCGAGCTGGCACCCAGCACAAGTCCCCTCATCTCTGAATGTCCCGTTCACCTGTGATGTGGGGGGAGACAGCGCTGGCTTTATAAGGGTCTAAAGAGGATTCCAGGAGCCAATGCCTGGCCCTCAGGTTGGGGCTCAGAAACCTCACCTGCCATCACCACACCTGCTGAAGGGACCTCGCATCCCTGGGGGAGGGTGTGAGTGTCTGCCACAGGGCGCTTATGTCACAAACACAGACGTGAGCGGCTGCCACACTCCACTCCCCACTGCTGCTAAGATAAACGGAATTCTCTCTGGTTACATCTCAGTCTATGTGCTTTGAGGGGGTTTGGAAAGTACAGAAGAACACACGATCATCTAAAAATACCCCGTCTGTGGTGGGCAACGGCCAGCAGCTCACTCCCAGTCGCCAACAGGATGGATAAATTAAAACAGGAAGGCCCTGGGGGGCGCGGTGCTGAGTGAAATCGGTCAGACAGAGAAAGACAAGTGCCACACGCTTTCTCTTATATGTGGGATATAAAAAGCAAAATAAACGAACAAACAAAACAGAAACAAACTCTCAGAGAACAAACCGCTGGCTGCCAGATGGGAGGGGGCCGCAGGGCCGGGCGGAGAAGCAGAAGCCACTAAGATGTACGAAGTGGCAGTCATGAAATCGTCACAGGGGTGTGAAGTACAGCCTAGGGGACACAGTGGATAACGTAACAGCTCTGCGTGGTGTCAGGTGCTGGACCGAGCGAGGGTCACCTCTTCATTGTATAAATGTCTCGGCACCATGCTGTCCATCTGAAACCAACACCGCAGTGTACGTCTGCTGTAATTAAAGTATAAATTAAAAAAAAAAATTAAATAAAATTTAAAATTAAATAAAAGAAGTTATCTGGCTGGGTTTGGTCACGTTCGAGTTCCGACTCTGAGCGAAGGGGTGACAGCCTCGGGTTGGGGCAGCCCCCCTGCAGGAAGTGAGTGTGCGGGGTCTCCAGCCGAGAAAGGAAGCCCCTGACGTCACGCCCAGCACGGGCCCTCTGCACTGGCTCGCTCGCCAGGGGCTGCCAGGTTCATGGCGAGAAGTCCCGCCCGCCTGGGGATGCTGACACCAGGACCCTCGAATCCAGGTTCCGTGGACAGGCGCTCGAAGCTGCCGCCTGGAGCTTCCGCCCCGAGTCAGCGGTCTCCATGGTGGATACTGAGGTCTCCCCATGACTGTCTGTACTCAAAAGTACCTGAGTCAACAGAGCCGCGTGTATGCGCCCCAGGTCGGAGCGGCCAGCACAGTGACGGCTCAAGGTGCTGTGTGGGGCGGGGCTGGGCAGGCGGGTGCAGGTGAGAGCTCGACCTGAGCACATGGGGGTCCCCCTGAGCAGTCCAGATTTAAGGGGATGTCGTCTGCCTCAGCTCTTCTCCACGTTGGTTACTTTCCAGGGGTCAGACAGACACCCCAGTCGTGACATGCCCCCATCCTGGCCCAGCGGGAAGGCTGCAGGGCGGCGGCTGTTTGACCCCCTGGACCTGGGGTGACAGAGCCAGGGGTGCCTTCCCCGTCTCAGACTCAAGGCCAGCGTGGAGCTGGCCGCCGGGCCACCCTCTGCCAGCAGCTTGACCACCGCCTGCCCACAGGCCCAGGGCACGCGGCCCCTGCCACCTGTCTGCCGGTCTCTCTGCCATTCGTCTCAGATGCCAGAATGCCACGTGCACCCCAGGCCCCCAGCTGCTGGGAAAGGTCGAGGGGTTCCAGGGGTCCCAGGGGCAGGGGTCACAGTGGCCAGTGTGGGTGGCAAACCAGAGGCCTGCTGTCCACTCCAGCCCGTCCCTGTCCCCCTCCCTGTGGCCTGAGGCTGCAGCCTCCACTGAGGAAACTGAGGCCTGGTCAGGTGGAGAGGCCAGCCTGTCCCCAGGCCAGGAGGGGACACTCAGGCTGCCAAGCCCAGGTTCTGAATGCTTTAGCTCAGTGACAAGCCACCTTCCAACCTCACTGACCGTTTCAGAGGGTGGCCCCAAGGCTGCCCGGCAGCGCGCTCTGCGTGCTTCTCTTGGAGGCCAGGGGCTGGGACGGCCCGTGGGGAGCCCACCGGGTGCAGGGCTGCGGGAGGCCCCCCTCGGGTCTGGCTGCTCCCTGCACCAGCGCTTCCCTGCTCCCCTTGGCAGAGATCCCTCCCTCCGCCAGCTCGGTGCCAGGCCAGGCACGGCTCACTTCCTCCCGCCGGGCCCGCAGGGTCGGCTCCCACGTGGAGAACCGAAAGTCAGGGCAAGTCCCCGCCCGCTTCCCAGGAAAGCCCCAGCCGAGCCCCGGCCTCCGGGCCGTGCCAGAGGGTGTGCCGGCCGCGTCAGCGCATGGGGAACGGGTGTCTTTCCCCTGACAGTCTGGCAAGCATCTTCTGCCTGTCGCAAGTCCTAACCCACCCCCAGCAGTGGCCATCACCTGCTCATTCCTCAGCCTCTAGGGAGCGGGCAGCTGGGCGCACCTGGAGGAGGCAAGGGGGCCGCCGCGCCCCGGCCTGCGTCCCTCACCCACGCGCTCCCGTGTTCCCGCGTCCTGCCTTTCCAGGCCATTCTTGGGTGTCGGCCCCTACTTGGCAGGCGGCAGCGGGTCGCCCAAGTGAGTCTGGAGCCCCATTCCCAGGACAGGGGCCACTGTGGAGGGGGCGAGCTGCGGCGATGTTTGGGGTGACAGGGAGCTGACAGCATGGGGTGCTGGCCTCCAGCCGGCGTCTCCAGGGCCTCAGCCTGCCCCGTGGAACCCTGGCCCCAGCCGGGATTTCAGCCTCCGAGGGAGAGCCGTGCTCCCCTACGCGTCCCGTCTGGGGGTTCCCCCTGGCTGTGCCGTCTTCCTCTCTGGACGAGTCTGTGCAGTGCTCATGGACCTCCATCCGGCAGGTCTGCAAAGCGCCTGCACTGCGCCAGGCCCCTGGGCCCAGGCCAGCACACCTGGGAGCGAGCCCCACCCCCGGGGGGGGGACCAGTGGGGAGAGGCCCCGGGGGCAGAGGCGCCTGGACGGGGTGGATGACGGCGCTCAGAGGGGGCAGGGGCCACGCGGGTGGATGTGGCTGAGGCGGCACTGAGTGTGCGGGCTCTGACGCAGGTGTTGGGGCCCTTGTGCCTCCGACACGGGCGTGCCAACCCCTCGGGCACAGCACGGCCGCCCTGCGCCCTTGCTGGCTGACCCCGCGACTCCACCTTCACACGGGACTTCCCCAGATCCGCGTCTGTGCCAAGGAGCCTGACCAGGAAAGTCCCCGGCCTGTCAACGAGGAAAAGTTGGTTCCAGGCCCAGGCGGGCCAGGCCCGCAGTGTCTGCGGAGCCTCCTGAGCCGCTGGAGGTCTGGCCGCAGGGCACAGGGACCCTGTAGTACCAAGACGACCAGCAGACCAGAGCTGCCCAGTGAGGCCTTTCTAGCCAGAGGGCCGGCCGCCTGCACCTCCCGCTCTCCCGGCTTCTGCTTCTGCGGCCAGCAGCAGCTCTGTGGAGACTTGCAGGGAGGTGGGCGTGGCCATGGGCGGAGTGTCTGGAGGTGGGCGGGGACTGGGCGAAGCGGGTAGAGGGTGGACATCAGACCCTGCCTTTGCCTGCAGGAGGCTGGGCGTCACCCAGCAGGCAGACTGGGCCAGCGAGGCCCTCAGAGTGACAAGCTCTCCACAGAGACAGGGACGGACGAGGTGACAGTGTATCAGCGGACAGGGTAGCCTGCAGAGGTGCTGACTAAGCCCACAGCCACAGCCTTCCCAGAGGGGCAGTGAGGCCGCACTGTCTCACCGCTCTCGCTGGCCCTTCATTCCCCAAGGGGGAGTGGTGCCCTGCGCCCTCTCTGTGCCCTGCACGCCCCAGGTGACATCCTTGTCTTCTCCGGAGCTCGAGCCCCCCTCAGGGCTGTGACGTCCACCCAAGCAGGTCACTCCACAGTGACAAGAACATGACAGTGGGAAGTTGATCAGAGGTGCTGCAGCCTGCCCCTCAGGGCCCCCCCGGCCTGCTCCCTCTGCCTCACGTGGGGCACGAATTTCACTGTGCCCCTTTATTGATGACCTGGGGCACTGCCTCTCAGCCCCCGCTCTGTCCACTGAATCACCCCACTCTACAGCCTGTGACCTTCCCGCGTTCCCACGGCAACACAGACCGCACCCTGGACGGCCCCCTCCCCAGCATCCGTGGCGCCTGTGCCCTCCCATTCCATCTGCCTCCCGCAGGTGCGTGCATCCTTGGCAGGGGGACTGCGTCCTCTTGCAGGCGATGGTCGTGGATGCCAGCTGTTGGGACATGAACAACCCCGTCCCGCTCTGCAGAGTCCACTCCCTGACAGGCTGGCCGCGTCCCTGTGTGTCAGCGTCCACAGCGGGACACCTTATGCCCCTCGCCTGCGGCACCCACCTAACCCGCCCCAACCCCGACACACCCACAAGCAGCTCCTCATTCTCCTGCTTCACAGGCGGGGCAGCTGAGGCCCAGAGGTGGGGCAGCGCGCCCCAGGCCCACCGCGCCCCAGGCCCACGGCACAGAGGGGAGTGCTTGGTCGGAGCGAAGGAGGGCCCCGCCTGCCCTCCATGCGAGCCCTCTCTGTCCCGCAGGCCCGACCCCCCAACCAGCAGGGACACCCCTAAGGAGAGCAGGCACCTTGAGAGGAAAAAGCCAGAGCCACCAGCGTGTTCCCACTGACACCAAACCAGCAGACCCGGCTCCCCAGACGCAGGTGGCTTGTGGTGGACACGTGACTCGAGGACGCAGGACACACGCTTCTGTGGATGCCAGCCCCACAGGAGAGCGGGAGACGGACATGAGCAAGCCCAGGCTGCTGTCCAGGTCTGGTGCGCCCTGTGGGCTCGCCCTGCGGGGACCCCAGGGGCCGCCCCGCTCCATGTGGCTGGGGCCTGGCTGCAGGCACCTGGGCAGCTTCTTGCCCGGGGACAGCCAAGGACTCTAGTGGCAGCATGGGCACTGTCCCCATGCAATCGGCTCTGCACTGGAGCATCACGGGCGAGCATGGAGCGGCTGCTGGGATGGCCGGCCGGGCCTGTGGGCATGTGGGGGCCCCTCCCCTCATCTGGGGGGGCAGGTATGCTACAGGAGCTTAAAGCGCATTTTCGAAAATATTTCCAACATGTGAAAGAAAAGTCTGTGCGAAGCATTATTTTTGGTATTTTGAGTCAACAGGGTTAAATTTCCAATATTCTCCAAACCGGTAACACAGCCAGTCAGAGAAGAGTTGCTAGAAGCTGCTGAATGGGGCTGTGTGCTTGAGATCGAGGACATCTTGCCCTGCAGGGCCCGGGAGGGACTGAGGCCAGGACTGTGGACACAGCTGAGCAACCGGGAGTTTCGGGGTAAGTAAAGGGGGACGCGGACATGCGACGGGAGAGGTCGGAAGTCGTGTCGCGGTGTGCTTCTGAAATGGGGCGTCCACATGTGCCTCGGCGTCTTCGTGCGTCTTCACTGTACGTGCTACGTCCACCCCGGCTGGTCCCGTGGGGCGGCCTGGGAACCTTGACAGCAGCGGCACTCGCTCTCGCCAGGTCTCGGGTTCGGAGTGCCATTCCCAGCTGCGAGGCCCAGGGGGCAGTGGCGGGAGGAGGCCTGGTGGCCGGAGCGTGAACAGGGTGAGCATCAGAGCAACGGCTGTCACTCGCTCCTACGCTTCAAACGGGCGAAAACGTACCAACCAGGGAGCAGAGGCAGGGAGAGTCACAGCATCGTCACCGCAGCCCCCAGCGCGGTCACTGACTTATCCTGGGACCGGCAGCGGCAGCGGACGCCACCAGACGCAGGGGTCCTGAGGCCAGGATACCTACTGGGGCCCAAACTGGGGCACCCCATGTGACTTAGCCGTTGTCAAGAGGGGACAGTCATAGGCACCCCTCAACCAGGGGGCCAAAGTGGGGCCCGGCACTGGCTCTTGCCAGCTGATGAGCATGTAGCCCAGAGCGCAGAGGATCCCCAGACTGGGGATTCCCTGCCGATGTCGGGGTGGGGTGCCTCTGCAGGCCGGGGCTGCCTTGCGCGCCATTGTAGGGTGCTGAAAAGCGCCCCTCCCCCGTGTGACAGCCACAGATGCCTCCAGACACCAGCCAACATCTCCCTGGGGCGAAGCTAAGGCTAAGAACAGCCACTCTAGCCCCAGCCTCCAGATTACAGGAAACCAGGGAGGGGACAAACTGGGAGGCTGGGGTCGGTGAGGGGCAGCAAGACAGATTTGGAGGGTGTGACACTATCCACAACAAAGTGAACGTCACCAAGAAGCATCTGGACCAGTGGAGCGGCTGGGCCTGGACGGAGTGTGGAGCCGGGCGGGCACCTGGGGTTGGGGACTGGACACAGGGGCTGCACAGGGCACTGGGCCGGCGCAGCCTCTCCTCACCCAGCGGGGGTGCGCTGCCGTTCGCTGTCTGCACGTCTGCGACCGCGTCCAGGGCAGCACGTCGGTGCCCGTCGTGTGCCGGGGTCGATGGGGGCAGGTGGTCAGGTACAGTGGGGTGGCTGCCCTGGCAAACAATCTGGAGCGTCCTCCAAACGTTAAAAATAGAATGATCACGTGACGCGGCAATGCCACTTTTGAACATACACCCAAAAGAAGTGAGAGCGGGGTCTCGCCGAGGTGTCTGCACCCCACGTTCATGGCAGCCAAAGGCTCAAGCGACTCATACGTCCACGGACAGGTGACGGGGGGAGCAGGTGCGGTCCACCCACACGCTGGACACCACGGCTGCAGGAAGGAGGGGCATTGACTCCCTCAAGGAGGGGCATTGACTCTCGCAACCACACGATGGGCCTGGTGCCAGACAGAAGCACAAACACCGTATGGTCCCCCCACATGAGGTCCCTGGGGAGTCACGTCCATGGAGACAGCGAACGGGTGCCAGGGCTGGGGAAGGGCTGGGGAGTGAGTGTGCAGTGGGGACAGAGTTCTGGTTTGGGACGACAGGGAGGTGGTTACACGACACCGAATGCGCCTGTCGCCCTGAACTGTGCACTCGAACGTGGTTAGGATGGTGAATTCTGTGTCGTGTGTTTTACCACAATGTTTAAAAGGGCAATATTAGCTCAAAAAAAGAAGATTCACAGCAGAGCGCCGGGAACACGCCCGTGTTCTGAGCCACAGCGAATAGCATCAGCCGATTTTGCTCCTGGTCCCCAGGGAGCGGAGTCCCGGCCACCTGAACCCCTACTTCCTGCGTGGCCACAGAGCCTGGGGGTGGGAGTGGGGAGCAGAGCTGGGGAAAGGGGAACTGACACCTGGTTGCCTGTCACCAGGCTACCACGGGGGCTGGAGGCAGGGATGCACCTGCGCTCTGAAGTCCAGTCATCCTGAGATTCTGGCCCCACCGCCCGCCAGCCTCCCGCACTTCCCCAATGCTGCCCAGGAGGGACGAGGCCTGACTTCCGGCTCTGACAGGGACGGGCACTGGCCTGGGGCACGCGGCGCCAGCCACCACGGTCCCATGTTGCTCGCCCCGCTTCTTTCCAGGGGCGGTCCCCCCGTGCACCCTGTGGCCCGCTGTCCAGACTTATCTTTGTTCCTTAGCTCATCCCAAACCTGGAGGGGCTTGTGAGGCTGGGCGGGGGTCATGGGACAAGGACAACCCGGCTTGAGCCTGCAGCCAGCTCTGGGGCACCCAGCGAGGGCAGCATGGTCAGTAGGGTGACCCTCTTACAGGCGTCGCTCCCCACTCACAAGACCCACTCCAGCACCCCCGGCTCTTGGAAATGGGGGGGGTCTCTCCTGGGGGTCCCATCTGAGGCTGGGAGAGGTGGTTCTGTGAAGTGAGCCTCTGCCACCTCACCCACTTGCCCCTGGCTGGCTGGCTCGGTCACCCCAGGCCTCGCCCCTGTTCTAGGGGGACATCCTCTCTCCTCCAAGACGTGGGGGTGGGGGCTCCCACTGTGTCTGCCGCCTGCAGAGGGTTCTCAGGTCACTGCGGGGAGTAGAGACCAAGGTCCCGGCCATGGGAACCCCGGCTCTGAGCACCAGGAAGGGCCGCGCTGGGGCTGATGCCGCTGGTCTGGATGGCGCATGCCCCCTGTGGTAGTGACTTCGGGCTGGGTTTTGGAAGTTCCTGAACCCCATGGCAGGGCAGGGAAGGGGTCAAGGGTCAGGCGTTTCTGGGAGAACACGCAGGCAGCAGTAAAGGACAGCCCGCTGTCCAAGTCCGACTCCCGGGGCCAGGCAGGAGGGCTGGCGCCGTCACCAGCAGGGAGCCGTTGGGGCCTAGACGCGCATCTCCGCTCGGGACGCCACCAGGGCTCCCGGCTCCGGCCGCCCCTGCTCAGGCCTGTCCTGCCTGTGCATGCCCGCTGGGGAGCGTCCTGCTTGTGGCCCGGCAGTGGCATCTGCCTCTTGTGTCTGACTGGAGGCCCACTTTGGGGTCAGACTCCTGCCTGTGACCACAGCCGTGCCCGTCACGCTGCAGAAGCGTTCCCACTTCCGGCGAGGGCAGCGAGACTGGGCCCTGAAGCCGAAGCCAGTTCGAGGGGCGGCCTCGCTCCGGCCTTGGCCTCCGTGTCACTGGCTTCTCACAGGGACACTGCCCAGCACTGGGTTCAGGCCAGCCCCGGTCATCCGGCGTCATCTCGGTCCATCTGCGAAGACGCTCCTTCTGAAGGCTGCATCCTGTGGCTCCAGGTGGACGTAGTTTTGGGGTCCGGTGTGCCCTGCCCCAGAACAACGGATGAACACCTCCTCCTCAGAGTGGCTCCCGGGGGGCATGGGGTCTCGGGGAGACCCCAGACAGCACACAGTGGGGGGCCGTCGGAGCTGCAGGAGGCCACTGCCCGGACAGACCTGTGCGGGTCTCCGGGAACGTCACCCGTGTGGTGTGGCAGGACAGGTCACGGGGTCGGCAGCAGCCTGCGAGGCCCGGGCGCTCTGGGAGGCTCTGGGCTGGGGATCTGCTCACAGAGATGCCCATGCAGCTTGTCTAAGCCGATGGTCCCCGTGTGCCAGCTGACACCTGTGTGGGAAGGCCGGCTGTCCACGACGCGTGCCAGGACAGATCTTATCCCCAAAGGAGGCGAGGCCTTGGAGTGACCCAGCAACCCCCAGACCCCGTGGCTGCAGGGCGGCATGGCCAGCTCCCCTCCATCCGTGCCCGTCCTGGGGCACCAGGAAGCCATAAAGCATGAGGTAAGGGAGGGGACCGGTGGCACCTCAGAACCTGCACCCAGTGCTGGGCTTGGGACCAGCACTTAAGCACTCGAGGGCTGCCTTGGAGGGTGGGGCCAGAGCCCCCTGGCATTTCACACCCCAGCCTGCCCTGGCCCAGTCTGGGGGACCAGCCAAAGAACTGATTCTGACACTCGTTTAGTGCTGGATAAAGGAAGACTTCGCTCAGGACAAGGGGGCCAGGACACGGCGGCTCAGCTCTCACGACGGCAGGGACAGCAGGGTGTGTGGCCCGGTGTGGGGGGCAGTGGACAGACAGTAAGAGGGAACGTCACGAGTGGGGGTCTGGCTGAAGGCGGGCAGGGTGACCAGAGGCCTTCCAGGGACACGGGGGACGTGCAGTGTGATCAGCCACTGAGGGCGACCACGTGTGGAGGGGGCGCTTTCTCCCCACGCTCAGCAGGCCGGACCAGAAGCCCAGGGCACAGAGAGGGCAGCTAAGTCTGGGCAGCAAGGGGCCTACGTCCAGCCCACCACTCAGCAGGGGGCAGGCAGTGACGGACGCTGCGACCGGCCTGCCCCTGCACAGACGCCACCCTGGAAGGAGCCCCAGCTGGCCCAGGCCGAGGCAGGAGAGCCCACCTGCCAGGAGCGGCCGCCGTCACTCACAGGTGGGCTGCCCATCAACGCGCCCAGAACTGGCTTCTCTGGACTACTGTAAAGAAAGGGGGGGCCCTCCACCCCCAAGGCAGCTGACCCCGTGAGCCACCCACTGGGCTGTGGAGAGGACACGGCTATGGGGACCCCCACCCTCAGCCGCAGCCGCCTGGGGGCGTTTCCTGGGAGAAGGGTCTCTGCAGAAGTCCCCCGAGACGGCCCTGGGGCCCTGCAGTGGGCGGGCAGGCGGGGCCCGCACGGAAGCCCCCCGAGAACGGCGCACACCGTCCCTGGGTCTGTCACTGTTTCCAAGAAAACACCCCGAGGACAAGGCTCCCAGGACAAAACGTCCTCAGTCAGGAGACCCTGAAGCCGGGAAGTCCACGGACACGTGTGGGAGGAGCTCACGTAAAGGCCCTGAGAACCGGCGCTGCCGCCCAGCCTGTCGGGGGCTGCGCCCACGGTCATTCCCACACCCTAGTCGGGAGAGGTACTGTCACCCGCACTGACACCCAAGGGTGCGAGGCCCGGCTGCCCCAGGCTGCTGGGATGGAGGCAAAGCTTGTTTCCTTCGCCCGTTTTCCAGCGACCTGGCCACGTCCCGTCAGTGGCAACAGGACAGAACATCAGAAGGATGGGCAGCCCAGCTCCCAGGAGCCCCGCCACCCCTGCCCCCTGCTCACCCAGGCTGGGGTCACCACCTGGCTCGCCCGGTGGGACAGGAGTGTCCCCCTGGGCAGTGGGCAGCTCCTCCAGCAGCCCTGGTCCGGCAGCCACCATAGCGAGGGCAGTGCTCACCTCACACCCGCAGAGCCCGTCTCCCAGCTCAGCCTTCTGGGAGCCCCGGAGAGGAGTCGGGCATCAGGCCGGGCCCCTTGTGGCAGCAGCCCCGAGTCCAGATGTCCTTGGGCTTGGCTGGGGTGGGGCTGGGGGGCATCGAACCTTGCAGACCCACGGGCTGTGTCTTGGGCTGCATGTGGCCTGGCGTTTGCTTTGGCTCCTGTGGTCTGGCTCTGCTGGGGTTTCAGGGGAGTGAGCTGAGAGTCACCGAACCTAGTGCTTATCTCAGGAGACGCCCTCGCAGTCATGGTCAGGGTCAAGTTCAACGTGGACGGGGCAGTTGGGTGGACATGGAAATCATCAGACTCCTGCTGACGTGCCTGGGGAGCCTGGCACCCCGCCCACCGCCCCACCTGGCTCTTGGGCACAGCATGAGACCAAGGCAAGCAGCAGGGCCCTGAGGTGACTCATGTGACAAAGAGCTGACCTTCAGAGCCATTTAGCATCAGCAATAAATGCTGCTGGAAATCCCCCTCAGAATCCCCACAGGGCTTCAGAGACCAACTTCCTCTGCCAGAGAAAGCCGAGGCTGCGACACCCGTGTCACCTGGCCGAGCTCCAGACCCCGACAGGAGCAGCGGGGCAGGCCCTGCCCAGGGCTGTCAGAGGGTGACACTCGTGGAACCCCCCAATTCTGTCTGCGGAGGAGGGGTTGTGTGCTCAGTCTGGGCTGTCAGGCTGTTGGGACTGTGTGGCCCAGGACTGCTGGGGGTAAAGCCTCGTCCACCTCGTCCTGCAGGGAACCCCGAGGCCGTCACCCTCAGCGCCATGACCCCGAAACCTGCCCTGCTTGCTCGCCCCGCTCCCTCCTGTCGCGTGACCAGTGTGTCCCTCCTCCATACCCCACTGACCCGTCTCAGGTGGCTTCTGCAGAACCAGTTGGGGACAACCAGCTGGGAGCAGGGACCTCTGCGGGCACAGTGGGGTCACATCCAGGCCTGGCCGGGCAATGTGAGGAAGGTCTGGGCGGGCTCAGAGGATACTGTGGCCGTCACCAGCGTGTCCAGGACCCTCCGGAGCGCCAGGCCCGGCTGCGTGCTCGCTGTCAGATGGGCAGGACAGGTGGGATGTGCCCCGGGCCGCCCGCACGCAGGGCAGAGCTGTGAGCTGAGACCCAGGCAGGTTTCTCCCTGAGGACCAGCTCAGAGTGTCCAGGACCCCAACCCATGTCCAGCCGGCGTGGAGGAGCCTTACAGAGGGCAGGGGGCTGCGGGGAGTCCTCAAGTCAGGTTCTGCTGGCAGCCGCACGACACCGTGACTGTCCTCGCTGCCACTAGCTGCCCACTGTAAAACGGCTAAAATGAGAACTTACCCTACCACGACTACAAACGAAACCCACGCACACACCCCGACAACCTGCGGACTGGGGGAGAAGCCTGCACTGCCTCGTGTCTGGGCCGTGCTGGGGCAGCTTTGGGCAGGGGACCCACGAGGCTGTGTGTGGCGTGTCCGGCACCGCCTCGTCAGCCCCACCCAGGACGAGCGCTGCGCTTTCGAAGAAGCCCCTGCCCCTAACCCAGGCGGTTAGGAGCTTCGCCGTCAGCCCCTGCACTGACCCGAGAAAACCAAAGATGGTTTTGTGGGCTGGGTTGTGTCCCCTCAAATCCAGATGCTGAAGCCCTGAGCCCCGGTCCTCAGAATGTGGCTTTGGGTCAGCGGATTAAGGTAAATGGGGTGGCTAGGGTGACCCTGACCCAATGTGACTGGTGTCCTTATGAGATGGACAGAGACACACAGAGGACACAGAGAGAGGGTGCCGTCCGCATCCCAAGGAGAGTGGCCTCGGGAGGAACCGCCGGACACCTGGCTCCGACTCCTGCTGCGGACGGGAGGGAGGGCACGTGTGTCTGGGCCGCCTGCGGTGCTGCCACGGCCGCCCCAGGACACCAGCGCGCTGGAGCCTGGCTTCCCCCACCCACGCCAGCCCCAGAGAGCAAACGACGTGGGCCCCAAGCTGGGGACGGGCCCCTCGGGCTGACGGTCTGAGCGTCTCTTCAGGACCCAGGGCGGGTGCTCGGGACGCAGGCCATGTGCACAGAGCCCACGACGGACGCAGGGACTCGCGGTGACACGTGTCACAGAACTTCCTGTGCCCGAGACAGCAGCCGTGCCGCAGACCGGGAGCGCAGGGAGCGTGGGAGGGAGGCAGAGAGCCGCGGGCGGCACTGCGAGGGCGGAGCGAGGGCCGCACTGTCCCACGCCAGAGCCAGAAGCCCGCCCCACGCTCCCGCAGAGGCGGCCTCCGTCTCCGGAGCCGAGGGCCCAGGCCGCACTGGGGCGCACAGGGCGGTGCCGGAGGCAGACGGAACAGCCAGCGGCTGGCCGGCGGCTGTGGCCGCGGAGCCCCAGTTCCGAGCAGTCTGGCCCACGAGGGGCCCACGTCGCCGTGCTCAGTGGCTGAGGCACGAAGTCGGGCCCGCGCCATCAAGGGGCCGCCAGAGGGGTCCGGGAGACCCTAAACAGGATGCACCCAGCGCGAGGGGAGCACGCTCCGAGTCTGTGAGGACAGGAGGCGGACGCCCGCCCTTCAGACGGCAGCCCGGCCTGAAGCCACAGCAGGGTCACCCCCGGTGCCGTGGACGCACTCGGCGAGCCGCCCAGCGTCTCCAGCAGCGCCCTCTGCCTGGCGGCGGCCCCCCTCGTTCTGCTTCCTGACACTGAGAGCAGGCCTGGCAGGGGGCACACGCGCGGTGCGGCCAGGGGCCGGGCCTCCGCACTTCGGGGCCAGCCACCCAGGCGGGACGGGCCCGAGCCCCGGCTGGGCAGCTGCGACGTCCACCTGCAGTTACAGACAACCTGTGCCCTTGTGACCTGCCGAGGCATGGGGCCTCTCCTGTACCCCAGCCACCCCGTCTCACTTCCTTTCCTGCTACTACCTCACTGCACGTGCAGGTGTCCTGGGGACCTGCAGCCATCGGCCACAGACCCGCGCTGTGTGGAGTGGCGGGGGGAAGGCTCGTCTGAGGAGTGCTGGTCACTCGTCAGCTCCACGAGCCCGGAGTCAGTGTGTCACTCACACCGGGCCCGAGCTGGGGGCTGGGACTCGATCGGAGGAAGGAGAGCCCTGTCTGTGGGGGGTCGGCGGGGGCACAGGCCCCTCGGCTCAGGGGGCCAAATGTAGGCAGTGTCGGGGAGTGTCAGTTACCCCCAAACTAATGGCTGAAAACAGCTTTTGGAATTGCTCACTTTACCTCTTCTGAGTCCCTGCTTGGGCTGGTCGCCTGGCCACTCACACACCTGCAGTCACTGTCACTCACACAGCTGTCAGGCCGCGGTCAGAAGACATGCAGGGTGCACGACCAGCCTGCCATGCAGTGGCCCTGCTGAGACCCCAGCTCCTCTCTCTTGGGCAGCACCTGGCTCGGGGCTAAGGGATAGGCACAGATGGCACTGCCCCCCAGCACCTGCCAGCACGGCCAGCTGGCCCCCCAGCGCCCACCTGCTCCTTCTCGGCGAGGCCTGCTGGCCTCAGGGGAGCAGCAGACGGCAAGGAGGCGCGTCCAGACCCGATGAACCAGCAAGAGCTTCCGAAGCCGCATCCCATCCTGCAGACGGGCGGCAGGAAGGACAGTGTCACGGCACCGCCGGGCCAGGCCGGGCCCCACTTCCAGAACCATCTGCCCCGCGGGGCCTGGTGCCCAGAACGCGCATCTCACCCTCCGCGTAGAGGTCTAGAACGAGCTACGTCTCATCAAACTGCAGAAAACCGAGGCGAAGTCCCGAAAGCAGCCGCAGAATTGAACCCCTGGCCCGCGGTGGCAAAGGGACGAACGACACCTGACGTCTCAGAAACCGCGGAGCGAGAACGGAGAGGAGAGGAGCGTTTCAAGTGCCGGAAACGCCCCCAGCCCGGAGTCCCACGCCCTCAAAAGTCACCTGCAGCGGGAGGGAGAAAGGCTCCCTCAGACTCACGGACATCGGCGAAGATTTCTGCCACGAATCTGCCCCGCAGGGGACGTTCAAAGTTCTTCAGGGAGAGAACGACACAGGTCAGAAGGTCGCAGCTGCACGAAGGAGAAACGCACCGGAGAAGGGACAAGCAGAGGGAGGACGAAGGAATTTTCTCGTTCTCGACTAATCTGGCGCGCAGCACTTTGCTCCACACACCCACGGCACCGGCGTCGTCAGCACTGACAGTTTCCAAGAGTGGAACGGACGCCAGCACTGGCACGAGGGACGGAGGGGGACCAGGGGCCCTGCCACCAAGAACGCGTGCGCGTCACCTACTGGGAACCACGGGTACCTGGAAGGGGCCCTGGACGCTGCGAACGCGCCAATCTCTGGGGCAGCCACTAAAAAGTAAACAGTGTGGCCGACACGCTGTGGGCGAGAAAGAGCGATCGTAAAGGGCTCGATCAGAACCTCAGACGGCAGGAAAAGGGCACAGACGAGAACAGGACGAGGACCGAGGGTGGCGACGAGGCAGGAACGACGTGGCAGCCGTTACCCAGCTCCTCAGCCATCGCTGACGCTCAAACGCACCAGCTCAGACAGACCGTCAGGCCCGGCACATGCTGCCTGCGAGAAACCCACTCTAAACGGAAAGACACAGGTGGCCGACAGGCAAACGGTGGAGAGAGACATCCCACGTCGGCAGAGACGGAAGGAAGTGGCGAGAGCTACGTTATCGTCAGACGCGACAACCTGGGGACAAAGAAAGTCAGCAGGGGACAGACGGGGACAGACGGGCGCCGCGTGATGGTGAAGCGGCCGATTCTCCAAGGAGACACCACAAGGCTCGACGTGTGTGAGCGCCCACCCGCGGCAGGGGAGAGGCGACGGAGCTGCAGGGAGAAAGCCCGCCGCCACGGCCGCGGAAGCAGGCGCGTCCCGCAGACGGAAAAGCGGCGAGGTCGCAGCTGAGCTGAGCTGAGCGGCAGCGGCATCCGGCCGGGCACACGGGCCAGCGACAGGCCGCCTCCCCCGACGGCGGGATAACCTTCTCCCGCTGCCATGGAAGCTGTGCCAACAGAGACCACATTGTGGGCCACAAACGCACCTGAACTAATGTAAAGGGACAGACATCACGCGGTGTCTGCTTTCAGACCACGATGGAATTAAACTAGAAATCGCCGAGAAAGATCCGTCAGTCCTCGGAAATTAAACGAGGAATTTATAGCATCGAATGCATGTGTTAGGAAAGAAAGACAGACATAAAGTCCATTACTAAGCTGTGTCCTCAGGAAACTGGAAGGAAAGCAAATTATAAGTCCTGAGCGAGCCGGAGGAAAATAAAAATTACAGCAGAATCAGTGAAACTGAACATGGGAAATAGAGAAAACCAATGAGACCAGCAGCGGGTTCTTCTTTGAAAAAATCAGTAATATTGATACGCTTCTGGCCGGGCTAACTAAAAAAAAAAAATTACTAATATCGGAAATGAAAGAGGAAACATCACCACGGATCCCACAGACACTAAAAAGTTAATAAACACCCAAAACAAGTCTATGCTCGCATTCTGACCTAGGTGAAATGTACCAATTCCTGAAAGACTCAATCTGCCAAAACTCACACGAGAAGAAATAAACACAAACCACCTGTACTGGCCTTTTTCACCTGTGACAGAAATGCCATCGATCATTAAATACCCTTCCCAAACGGAGCACCAGGCCCAGGCAGGTTCACTGGGGAACTCCACCAAACACTGGAGAAACGGTGCCCTCCGTGTGATCTTTTCCAGGGCCGGAAGCAGGGGGGACACTTCCTGCGAGGCTGGCATCGCCCCGATACCAAACTCGAGGCACTACAGAACTACCGAGCAGCGTCTCCCAGGAACGAAGGTGCAAAAATCCTCAACAAAATGCTAGCGAATTACGTCAACGACGTTTAAAAAGGAATCCACCACGCGGGTGGTTCAACACTTGAAAAATCTGTTAATGGACTCCATCACGTCCACAGGCTAAACGAGAAAAATCACACGATCCCATCACTAGATGCAGAAAAAGCATTTGACAAATTCCAACACCAAGTTATGATGAAAATTTTCAGGAACTTTAGAGACTTCAACTTGATAAAGAAAACCCACAAAAAACCTACGGCGAGCATGATACTTGGTGAGAAACTCGAAGCTTTCACACCAAGAGGTCGTACAGCGGGTGGACAAACTGTGGTCCGTCCAGACAGGAAGTGCTATTCAGGGATGAAAAGAGCCACCGCGCCACGGGAAGACGCGCACTGAGCGAACGGAGCCAGCCCGAGAAGGCTCCGCCCTGTGTGGTTCCAGCCACCGGACACTGGTGTCTGGCACAGAAGCACGGAGCCAGCGAGGTCGTGGGGAAGCGGGGACCAGGCGGTGCCCAGGGAACGTCTGGGCCGGGGAACTCTAGTGGGTACGTGTCGCTCACTGCACGTTTGTCCAAATCCGAGGAACGCACAGATGTAAATTACAGGCTCTGGTGACAACGATGTCAGTCCAGGCAGATCCGCTCCTTGTAACAGGGCACCGCCTGGTGGGGACACTGACAGAGGCGGGGGCTGTGCCTGTGAGGACTCGGGAGTTGTGGGAACTCTCTGTACTTTCCAGCCAATTTTGCTGTGAACTTAAGACTGCTCTTAAAAACAGGCTATAAAACCAAAAAAAGTGCTAAGAAAGGAGGAGGAAGGGAGGTCTGTCCAGGGGCGGGGCGGGCGGGGGCGGGTCCTGGGTGGGCCGAGCCTTGGGGCTTCCAGCGCCCACTGGCAAGTGCCCGCTCAGACCACCACCCTCAGGGCTGCGGCCCGGCCCTGGGGAGGCAGGCATGCCCCCGAGGCTGGTACCCTCTCTTCTGGGGCTCCTGGTCCATGTGGAGCACAGACGGCAAGCCGATGACATATGCACAAGCTCACTTCCAGCCCTGTGTGCAGCTGCACGCTGCACCATGAACTCGCAACAGCCCAGAGGACACGTCCTCAGCCAAGGAACACAGACGCCCTCCGCAGAGTGACGCTGAAGCAAGCAGCTGACAACACGGAAGGGGGACTGGGCTTTCTGGCTGGAAGGGATGAGGGGCGTGACGAGGTGCCCACACAGATAGGGGACGGTGCAAGGGGTGAGGGGTCCAGGAGAGCATCTGAAGGATAGCGCCTGTCCCTGGGGGAGGCTCATCCTGGCAACGCACCCAGCTGCATCAGCCTTTGATCCTGAGCCAGACCCCAGGGGACAGCTCTGTGGCGTCTCTGGTGGCAAGGCAGGAACCACAGACATGCTCCACAGCCTGACCGCCTGGTCGAGGAGCCTCCAGGCACCTACCAACCCCGGCTCTGTCGTTGGCCCTTCACTTGAGCTCCCCGGCCACTCCCCTGGGTCTCTGCCATGAACATCCCCGTCTGGAATGTTCTCCACACACAGCCACCTGCCCCCTCTGCCTCTCATCCTCAGTCAGATGGTGCCTGCCCCCCGCCCCCACCTTCTGAGCATGTCCACGTGGCCTCCGTTGTCCGTCGGCTCCCTGGCTCGCCTGCCGTGTCCTGGCCGTGCCCCAGCCTGGGCTGTGTGAGCGCTGGCGTCGGGCCCGCCCGGTCCCGCTGGCTCTGGGCACGCAGCAGGAACCGAGCTGCGGGCCCTCCGCAGCCCCACGGCACCTCGGGCTCACCGCCGGCCTTTCCACCTGACCCGAACCCAGCTCCACCTTATGACCAGGATGGCGAGGGGGCCCTGTCCCCGTGGTGGCCCCACAGCTCGCGTAGGCACGTGGCGGCCACAGGTGCTGGCTACGGCCCTGTCCCCCCAGTGCAGTGGGGTTGTAGAGAAAAGGCCCACAGTCGGCCCTGCCAACTGGGCAACTGGGTGTCCCACAGAACGGCACAGGACGAAGAGCAAAGTGCCTGAGCACGAAGCGACACACTTCCCAGGGGTTTTCTCCCAGGTTCTCCTCTGCGGTCACCTGCCCTTTGGCCGGTTTACTGGTGAGAGGGGGTGACAGCCAGCCAGCCCGCTGTTCCCCAAGCACAGGCTCCCCTTCCCGGGCACGTCCATCCCAGCACCCACAGTTGCCTGAGCCCTGAGGGGGAGCCCAGGGGTGCTGGTGCTGCCCTTCCACAGGGTTTGTCCCGTGAGTGCCATGGCTGCTCACGGGTCACTGCAGCGCCCCTGGCATGTCCAAAGGAGACACACCAAAGTGCAGACGGAGTCAGGCGGACCGGAAGAGGAAACGCGCCCAGCAGCCGAAGCCTGCAGGGCACTTGGGGCGCCACCCGAGGCAGAACCCTCCCCCCGAACAGAAGCCACACACAGGTGGGCACGGGCGTTTCCTGCTCCCACGCTGCATGTCGTGTTGGCCGCTGCTCGTGACCTGGCGCCAGCCCCACCGTCATCACCCAGCCGGATGACGACGTAGGCCAAGTGTCTGCAACTTCCCTTTCTTCCCGAAATTTACAGAACTGAGACTGATTTAAGGAACCTCATTTACATTCCTCACTTGCCAGTTTCAGAAGACCCGAAATGTAGCTGCCAGTGACCACTCTGGAATTTATTCTCTGTGGCCGAAGGGACTGCCTGCCACAGAAATCCCCGTAACGCTGCCATCGCTACACACTTAGTCCCAAAGAGAATGTCAATAATCGTGTTTTTGGTTTTCTGATTTCCAGACTTACAAGCCTAACACCGCCTCTCCCTTCCAAACACGATGTGCTCGGAAGTGAGCCAGGCCTAGGGCTGCTGCACCATCCTCCTGGCCCTGCCGGACAGGCTGGCCCTGCGCTAACCTGCGGGACACACAGGGCCGGTCACTGTCGCCTCCTGAAGGGCCACAGGACCACCAACCGCCTCCCGGCGTGTGGGCCCTGCCTCCCTCCTCCCTGAAGGAAGTGAGCCAAATCTATGGTGACACACCAACCGACCCGACCCCAGTACGTCGCAAGATTTTAGGTAGCAAACATCTACAGATTTCGGTAGAATGTAAATTCCTGCCCTTCACACGCGGCTGGAGGCCGAGGAGGCTGCCGGCTCCGCCTGGAGCGGGGGGAGCCCACAGCCGGGCAGCATCACTTCCGGGCCAGCTCCAGCACCTTGGTCACCATGGCCCCGATCCCGTCGTGGATGTGGTGCAGCGCGGTCTCACACATGAAGGCCGGGGTCGTGACCACCTTGTTTTTCTGGTCCACGTGAGCTTCGTGCACAGGCGTTAGGGAAAAACATCAGCCACCGAGGACAACGAGCAGTTTGTCGAGTGAACACCAACCACCGCTCCCAGCTGTTCCCGGGACACGTGCCACCGTCCCTCCCAGTGACTGGGGACATTCTTCCCGGCGTGATCTCAGCCCCACTTTGGGATGAGATTGGCTGTCTCGAGTGGTGGCCTCGTGACGCTGCGACATGGCAGCGTGCCACGCAGACCCCACGACGGCTCCGCAGGCGGCACCAGCATCGCTGCTTCGCAGACCGAGGCTAAAGCCACGGGAGCTCGGCCATCGGCCGCGGCCGCCGCAGAAGCCAGCTCCAGCTGGGACCTGCCTGACTCAACCCAAGCGCCCGCCCTGGGTCACGCAGACACCAAGAGGTGATAGCACTGGTCTCCCTCCACCTGCCCTAAGGTGAGCGGGAACACATGCAACCGACGGTGACTGCAGGCAAAGACACTCCCAGACGACAGAACCACCGTCCCCACAGATGGACGCGGCACTGTGTACTCCTGCAACGTGGCCCACGCGGGCTCCTCGGGGCCAGGTGCAGACCCAGCTCCCATGGCATCCTCTGTCCACCCCTAGAACGTGGCGGACGTGCTTGCAGGAAGGACATGGGATGATGGGATGCCATCCGCCTGAACCGCCAGGACACGTCACCAAACAAGGAAGGGGAGCCCCCGCCCCCCAGGCCTGGGGGCCCACACACTGCAAGTGCCCACGGGGCGGGGGCTTGAAACATGGCCAGAGATGGGTGCAGAGGTGCCCCCGCAGTGCCCTGCAGGTCCTGGGTGAAGACACCGCCTGCCTGAGGCTGCTCCGAGGCCGAGGGGCCCGCCACACGTGAAGGATATGGTCACGTCCTTCGCACGGTGCTTGGCGCCCAGGGCTTTGATGGCCTCTGCAGTCCCAGCGTACGGCCACTTGCCGCCTTCCTCCTGCTCGTGGCCCACGGTGACCTCGACGCCGCGGAGCACTTTGGCCGCGAGGACGGGAGCGATACAGCATAAGCTGAAAGGGGAGGAGAAAGGTCAGCGGAGGACCGCGAGGCCGGACGCCAGGCCTGGGCACAGCGGGCAGAGCCCCCGCCAGCTCTGAGAGCGGTGCCTGTCCCCCGAACCTAGGCCACCCACGGTAGTGTGACCAGTGGAGCCTGAGACAGCTGCTCCTGACCTGACCCTCATGCTGGCACCTCTCGACACAGGTGACAAGCCGTGGCAGCCTGTGGAAAGGTGGCCACTCGGATGACAGCTGAGACTCAGCTGCCAGATGTGCACTGGGCCTCCCGATCTGGTGTCCAGGGGCAGAGGCCACTCTCAGAGGTGACAGACGGCAGCAGCCGTCTTAAGCCGAGCTGTGGGGAGTCTGTCACACAGCAACAGACAGCCACAGCTGCGCTGACTGGCTATAACCAGACCGCCTCCTCTGGAGGGGCCACAGGGGACACAGCCACTGGCAGCCTCGCCTGACCTGTGTGCAGAGGCAAGTGAAGGCCGGGCAGCTCTGCCTGGCACCAAGTCCCAGACACACCCACAAGCAGGCTGTTCCCAAGGGCCCACAGGGATCCCACCAGGCTGCTCTCCTGAGCCCAGCGGTTTGGCCAACATTGTGGCTCCAAGCCCCCCGCCCCTGAGAATACAGGTGACAGAAGCCACAGCAGCTCCAGGCAGGCCACCCCACCATGTAGTGGTCAGGGCCCACCCCCTCCCAAGGGCACCTGCCCTTTCCCTGTGTCCTTAACACTCATGTCTGGCCCACTGCTGACGCTCCGGGCCAGGATGAAAGTGGCCGGTGGGCCAGGATGAGACGCTGTGCGACGTGTCCGCGCTTACTGTGGGGTCACAACTGACACGGCTCCTGCTCAGACTCCTGAGCGCAGCCCTCTCTCAGCCACCGACGGAGCAGCAGGGCAGAGGCCACACGTATCTTGCACCTTGAGACTTCACAGGGACCCAAAGCCCCGTGGGAGACCGGGGATGGCAGCTGCAGCCACAGGCCTTCCGGTCGGCTGCTCGGGTCTGAGGCCACGGACACTGGCGCTCCTGCCCTGAAGGTCAGGGCCATGCTCGTGAGCCCCTCGCTCTCCTGCACGCTCCTGACAGGCGGGCCGGAAGGGGCGACTCAGGCACCACCAGGGCAACACTGTCACTTTCTGGATGAGGATGCCAAAGGAACTGCGGTAGGAGGGGTGACCTGAACTCCCGCATCACTGTCCCACCCCAGGTAGCCGGGGCAACCCTGGCCTCAGTTGTCTGGGCCTAACTCAGCCGAGAAGCCTGTTTATGCGACAAGACACGGCCACGGGCAGAGGGCCCGTGTGCCTGGCTTCTGTCTCGCTTATGCTTCTGAATCGGTCACAGAAAGGGTGCCTGCCACATAAGTGAGGCTGCTCCAGTGACAGCGGCCTGGGAAGTGAGACGCACAACATGATTGTCACCCCTCTTCACACAAGCCCCGGTCTGGAAGAACGTGGGCAGGAGGCGCTGTGCGTGAGACCCCTCCCAGGCTCGGATCCCAGGCTAGTGCAGGCTGTGCGGAGGGGCTCCCGGGACAGTGACTGGGCAGCTCTCAGTGAGTGACCACAAGTCTGTGAGATGCTGCCCAGTGAGGGGACCGTCCTCTGTAGCTTTTCTCTCAAGGGTCCAACATAACTTTTTCTGGTTTGCCAGTAACACGGCAGCAAGCAGCTCGGGGGTGCCGGGAGTGGCCTTGAGTTTGCACCCAGCAAACCTGCTCCTAGTGTGTCTGCCCCGCCGTGCTCCTGCCAGGCCTTCCCCAACAGTGACCAACTGCAAGGATGAGGGACACATGTGCCCCGGCTCACTGCCATCGACGGACCGCACACCAAGCTACGGCAGAACCATGGGGCGACCGCGGGATGCTCGTGGACTCGGAAGTCTGATGAGAGCAGGTCTGACCACGGGCCTGGGGGTGCAGGGGAGACCCTAGGGTGTGGCCAGTTGGAGGCTCCAAACCCTGGGTCACAGGGTATGACGTGTGCACCAAGAGCAACACGCGGCAGGGACGGTGCTCACGGCCATGACCCAGAGCGGAGACGAGGGCCAGCCGTGGGCCCGCTGAGCAAGGACGGGAAGGCGGAGGCCATGCCAGAGCATGGGGCACTGGCAAAGGCTGACTGGGGAACCTTCTAAAAGCTGATGACCTCTTCCCTATTAAGTCATCGTGAGAAATTAATGTAACCACACGACCAAAGACTTTTCGGAGCTGGAAGGCACCTGTGAAAGTGTGTGAATCCCCTCAGTTAAAACCAAGAAAGTGACCTAGTCTTCAAGAGCACACGGCTCAGAGTGGCAGCTCCTGGCTTCGGGCCACGGGGTCCAGCCCACCCTCTAACCCCTCAACCAGCGGTCACCGGTCTCCAGTGGCAGCCCCGCCCCCACCTGGGCCACGCACCCGATGGGCTTCCCAGCCGTGTGGAACTCCTTCAGGACGCGCTCGACGTCCCTGTTGACTTTGCAGTCCTTCCCGTCCACGGCGAACGTGCTCCTGCAGGGGGAAGAGGCCGCCTGACGTCCCACAGCTCCCGTCTGTCTACGACCCGGCCCCGAGACCTCCCGTGCAGCCCCTCAGCCCCTGAAGTCATGTGCGCACGTGTGTTTGTTTGTTTCTTTAAAAGGAAGCGTGTAAGGCAGAGAGCAGCTGGGCAGGGCTTCCAGGATGAGGCAGGTACTGGACAGCTATGAGCGGAGGTGTGGACAGCACTGAGGACCAAAGGTGCGGGGCCTGGAGGGCCTGGAGGGCTGGGGGTGGGACAGCAGCATCCGCCCAGCCTGAGTGTGAAGGGGACAGAGGCGTGAGGGACAAGAGGGAGCGGTGACTCCTGGAGCACTGCCGCCGCGGTGGCAGGCAGTGCCGTCAGCAGAGGTGGGGAGCAAGGAGGTGCAGAGCCCCTGGGAACGGCCTGGTCGGTGGGAAGTCGAGCCTCAGGGCCGGCTGCCTGCTGTCGCGGCCAGGCGTTGTGTCACCAAAGGCCCCTAGGCTGGGACAGAGGCACCTTCTTATCTGTGACACAAGGAAATGCTCGATCTGGGGCTTGATTTTCTGATGTGTTGTTTCCATCAAGAACCTGTGGCCACGCTGTCACGCACACCACACTGCATGTCTGTGCAGCTGAGACAGCTTGGGGTGAAGCCCATCCGTCACTGCAGCCCCGTGCCCACCGCAGGAGAGGGTGCTGGCACAGTGGATCTCCGTGGAGCACGGGCACGAGGGATGGAGAAGAGGGTCTGAAACCCAAAGGCGTCACAGTGGCATCCTCCCGGGCTTCCAACCAGGGACTGTGACAGCTACGCAGAGCAAGGCAAGGAAGGGCTCCTTCCTGCAGTCAGGACGGTCAGATGACCGGAAAAGCAGTTCTCTGTGCTGCACAGCCCACGAGACCACGGGCGTCCGCAGGACTACTATGGGGACACCGCTGTGCAGCGAGGAGACCCCCCACACTGAGGGAGCCATGCCCAGGACGGCGGCCGGGTGCCGGGAGGGCTGAGGGGAGCAGGGAGAAGAAAAGCGGCCCCGGCTACAACGCGGCCTAAGCCCCGCCCGGCAGCAGTTTCCTGTCACAGCTGCTCCGTGCACCATCTGGACCCCGAGACCCCAGGAGCAGCTCATGGCACCACCCGATCCCCATCTACCACCCCAAGGGAAAAGCGGAAGGCCCTGAGCTCAAACACACACAGGTTTTTGGCAGCGCCGAAGCCCCCCGGGAAGATGGCGGCGTCGTGGTTGGCTGCGCTGAGTTGGGCCAGGTCGGTGATCTTGCCGCGGGCGATCCTTGCCGACTCCGTCAGAACATTCCTGGGAAAGAGCACAGAGCGCCACACCAGAGCGCCACACAGGGTTCAGCACGTGACGGGAGCAGCAGCGGGTGGAGCCCAGGCGGTCTCCCGCCCCAGGGAGGGTGCTCGCATGTGACCTTCAGGTCAACACACGGAAAGGGCAAGAGATACGGGATGAGAAGCTCTGTGCTACAGGTCTCCGGAACCTTCAGACTGACACTGCAGAACCCAGGCCGTCACCTGGAGCCTCCTGCACCCGTCAGGGGCCACCAAGAGGACAGAACCCCAAGTGTCTCAAGCAGACGGCATTTACTTGGGGATCTGATGGACGGCAGTGGTAGGAAGCTGCCACACGGGGTGAGGGCAGCCATCCTAGCATCTACCGCAGCCGGGCCCAGGCACTAAAAGCAAGTGCAGGGAACCGACTGGGGACCGAACCGCCCATCACCGTCTGCACTCGGCTGCAAGTGTCTGGGAGCCACCGCCTCCAGGGGCTGCAGTCCTGCCTCCTGGCAGGACGGGAGGGGGAGAGGTAGGGCGCAGGGCACGCAGGGCCTTGAGGACAGACGTGCTTCAGAGAGCTACTCGAAGACGTGTGGGGCCCAGGCAGGTGAACGAGGGGCAGCCAAACAGGCGCACACCTTGGTCAGCATGAAGGTGGGGGCTCACGCGGCAGGAATGTTTCGGTAAGAAATGGGCGGTGAATATGCGAAGGGAACACTCTGAGGCCGATGAGTGCAGGTCGGCCCGGGGACGAGGCCTGAAGGACGTGCATCCGGACAGATCTGGCTCTGGCGAGATGCAAGGACACTGCATGCAGCTGCGCGCAGCTCCGCCCCGCCCCCGTTCACAGCGCAGGAGGAGGGGGAAACGCACACCTGCTTTCGCTCTCAGAAGGCTGCCCCTTGGTGTGGTCGATCACATGCATCTGAGGGACGTCAGGGGCGAAGATCTGGACCTCGGCCCCACCACGGCTCAGGTGCACCAGCACGCTGCGTGGGAAGGGACCAAAGCAGACTCTGAGATGTGCCCAACCCTGCTTCACCTGTTAACATGATTCTAAAAACGGGATTTTGTAAAACAGGACTTCAGCTTAATGTCAAGTATAAATGCCTTAGGCATGTTAACATCCCACTTACTTTGCAAAAACCTATAATCACTTGCTGAAGACCCAAATGGCCACAATTTGAAATCGTGTCACTGAACTAGCCTGCACAAACCAGTTGGTCTCCAAGTTCCCTTTACAAACCCGGTACAGGGACGGGGGGACCCAGATGGTGTCACAGCCTGAATGTTTGGGTTCCCAGGCAGTTGCAGGGTGCTTTCTTCCTAAATGCCTATCTATGCGGGGCTCAAGGGCTTGAGGGTGGCTCTGGGTCGTGATAGTAAGTTCAATTCCTGGTCTCTACCAACTTTGCCATCATGGGGGTGGGAGACACAGAGACGCGCAGGTCTCCCCGAGGGCTGCTGATCACAACAGCAGTCTACTGAGGGCTACTTTGTGCCAGGCACGCAACAGTCACCAATCCTTCGCACACTCGGTGCTGTCACTGGCCCCCTTTCAGAGGAGGTGGAGGCACGAGATGCACCACCCTGCAGAGGCGGGGTGCCAGTACTCACCCGGGCTCTGCTCCTCCCCGCCACCGGGCACTCCACATACAACTCCCTTGTACCCCCCTCCTGGCCCTCTGCCGCCCACAAGCTCCACACACTCCCAAGTTCACTCCTTCTCTAGAGCCAACCGCAGTGCATGCCAATGACTACTGGATGAAGCGGCTGGAGGCTCTGTACAGCAACCAGCGTCAGGCTCCTCTGGGTGACCGTGAGGCCTCGAGCTTGGAGCCGGGAGGGGGTGTTCCTGCACCACCACCTAACTCTCCCCCTGGAATTCAATCTGAACTTGACAGCCCCTACTGGTCCTGCTCACAGGTAGCCTTCTTAGTGAAAAACTAGAATATGAACTACTCAGCAACAGCCGACAGGTTACATTAGTGACCGCCAGTCTACAGACAAGGGTGCGTCGTGGATGGAAACCTCCGCTGATGCAGAATAAACGGTTCCAATATCCAGGCGCCTGACCCCAATGTTCCTAACACGTGGGTGTTCAAATCTCCGACAGGAAGACGTCAAGTTCTTATCTGATGACAGCGTTACAGGTGAAAGCTAAGAAACTTATTTTGTGTCCCGCTGTATTTTACAGACACGACTTTAAAGCTTCCCTCTGTGTCTCCCTGCGTCTCGTCAGTCACTTTTGCTTTTCTCATCGCGGAGTTTCTCCAAACAGTTGAGAAGACAGCGCCCCCACCCGCTCCGCAGGCGTCCCGAGGGGCTTACGCTGACGCCTCGTGGAGCTCCGTGCCGTCGTACACTCCGCAGCCGGACAGCACCTGCGGGAGGGGCGCAGGTCATGGGGAGTCCACCTGATCGGGGTACCTCGGGAAGGGGAGGGGCGCCCGGCTCTGGCTGTCCGCCCCCACGGCCCCGCGGGCGTGCACTCACCAGCGCGACCCTGGGCCCGGGTCGCGGCGCGGAGCCGTGGAGGGCCGCGCGAGGGGAGGGCGCCAGTCGGCTGGGCAGCAGCGGCCGCAGGCAGTGGAGCGACGCAAACGTGGAGGCCGCCGCCAACCGGGGAGCCACCAAGGTCCTGGCAGCTGCCATGGCCGCGCTGAGACAGTAGGGTTAGAGGGTCACCCGGCGGAGGGATCCCGCGCGGAACGATCCCTGCTGCGCCTGCGCAGTCGCCCAGTTCCGGTTCTAATCGTGCGAGCGCTCCGGTGGGGCGGAGCCGCGCCTGCGCAGTCACCTAGTTCCAGCGCTACTCCCGTGAGCGCGCAGTCGCCCAACGCTGCTCCTGCGCAGCGTGCGTGTACGGGGCTGTCCTGTCCTTCAACCCGCGCCGCTTCTGGGGTGGCCGCTGCCCCTCGATCCTGCCACGGCCTTCCCGGCCCGGCGCTACCAGCTCCCGTAGGTTCTGGGCCGCGCTCGCAGTGTGTCCTCGGAACGCGCGCAGGGGGCCGCTGGCCGAGCCACTGCGCCGAAATAGACTCCCGGGAATAATCTCAGCGTCTGTCATCTCGCCCCTAAAAGCGGTTTCCGAACAGCGAAGAGCCGGCGCCCAGACGTCCGAGTCCCCTACATGATCAGTTTGCGTCGGGATCCGGGTGCGGTCCTCGCATCGCGGACGGGGTCCTCGCATCGCGGAGCGCCTGCCACACCCCTTCATGTAGGTGCCCTGGGCGTGCGGACCGCTCCCGGGTCCCTGACACTGCCCTCGTGTCCCCTGAGGACCGCAGCCCCGCTGGAGGCTCCCCGCGGACAGCCACAGGGGCGGCGCGCTCCTTCGTCGGGAGCCCGTGGTCTGTGGGCTCGTCCTGTGACGCGCACGCCCGCGAAGCTCAGTGTGCGTCCACGCCTTAATCTTCGTAAGATGGTGTCCTTCGGGTACTAGACAAAACTCTAACGTTAAAAAAGACGTAGTTTCCCAAGATTTGGTTCACATACAAACGGCTGGATAGATGCTTTATTCTTTCTTTTAATTTACCGATTTTCGAACTAACGACACGGGTTTTTTGAAATAATTTGATTGGTCACAGTTGGAGGCCACTGGTAAGCAGCGGGCTGGGACCGCAGACACAACCCAGGGCCAGCACTGGCTTATTGATATTCAATTGTCTCATTTTTAAGACTTTTACAGTTAATCTCTGCAGGATATTCTCGTGGGAAACAACAAACATTATAAAACTATAACAAAAAATGAGCCTGAAAGTTTTACTGTCCTTGTTCCTGAACTTTCATCCCTCACTTCTCCATTCCCACGGATGGGCCCAAGGGAGCTGTTCTCACTCCTCTCCCTGTAGCTGTGACCACTCCCACTAGCACCCTGGGGGACCAGCTGCCTCCATCCAGAACCTCAGCTGATCCCAGGGATGGTACTAAGAGACACAATCTGATTTGGTCAGCCTGGGAGTCATGCTCCTGCGCTCGCCAGGCTGCCTCAAGGGCGTTGCGCCTGCTGGGACTGGAGCACAGACCTCCTCGTCCCTGTCCTGTCACCTCCCCGGGCATCTGCTCAGCCGCACTTCACTGTGCACATCTGAAACTTCTTGAAAAAGCAGAGGCAAGGAAGGGGTAGCTGGTCAGTCCATGGTACGTGTGACGATGGACACACTGACACGGGCCAGAGTTCTCCCAGCCTGAGCACACAGTGGATGAATGACTCAGGATACACAGCCCCGAGAGTGGGCACAGGGCTTTCCAACTGGACAGTGGCTGTGGCAGCAGCTCCCGGTGCACCAGGTGTCATGTGCCTCAACCCTCACCTGACCCGTCAGGCCTCATGTCAGCCTGGGGAGGTAGGCTCCATTTCGAGGTGAGCGCAGGAGATCGGGGTGCCAGCCTGTGACTTGTGGGTCCCACCTCTGGTGATCGACAGGTTGGGGCCCGGTGGAGACCATGCCCGCACTGCACCTGGGGCGGTCCGTGTTTTGATCCTGGAAGTTGTGGCTACTGAGCCATGGGGACCAGGTGCCTGGCTGTGGTGGAGAAGCGGGTCAAAGGCACGGTCAGTGACCCTGTGGGGCACCACACAGCGGAGCAGCCTGAGCAGAGCTGGTGGCAGGTCCCAGCAAGCAAGTTCCCAGGAGGCCTACCCTGGCCCAGGCCCCAGGGCTCCTGCATGCCCCCCTCCAGGGTCAGCATCAAGCGTATGCCCCGAGGGCTGGGGTGTGGCCAGCAGCCCACCTGCCCAGCTTACCTGTTCCCCTGGCACAGGGGCCAGTGGGTGGGTGGCCCTGATCCCACTGCATGACAATCGGACTTAGAAAAAATATTTAGTTTAGACTTGACACATTTACCCGTTAGAAAATCTCATCCCTTTCATCTCTAAGTTTATCATCAAAATTTTATATTAAAAATATAAATAACTTTTGTATAGAGTTTGAGTCTATAAACATGAACCCATTCGCCTCTTCGCAAGGTGTTCTCAATAGTAGACGCTCATTGCTTCTCGGCCTTTCAGCTAAGATCAAGTATAACAGCCGACGCGCGGCCTTTTTTTAATTTCACACCTGTGATCGGCTCGCCCTTTCATGCTGCGGCCGCCGCTGCCAAGTTTGGTTCTCAGGAGGAGCGAGTCCTTGGTGACAGTGGTCCCACAGAGCTCCAGACTGCCCTCCACTCACTTCCGGGCCCAGGCAGCTGTGCTTCCATCTCTTCCAGGGTCTTCACTGAGATGATGGGGCTGCCGTGCGGCCGGCTCTACACCTGCAGCCTGTCCCCATCCCCGAGGCCCGCCCCAAACAGCTGCAGACTGTCCTGGTCGGACGCATCTGCCTCCTCCTCGCTTCCCAGCGGTTCCGAGGGGCGCTTCACGCCCCGCTGCCTGGACACTGCCAGCGCGTACTGAATGTTGTAGCGGTTCCAGTCACAGCTGTAAGGACACAGGAGTCATGCTGGTGAAAGCGGCCAGCGCTTCTGTTCCATCCAGAACCCTGGCTCACCTGGCACCCAACCACCTCCTCTGTGACCTTGAGAAAAACCAGTGGTGTGCTGCATGAGCCCCCACCTGCCCCAACTGTTCCCTCCTCTCATCCCTGCCCCCCAGGGGTCCACTGTCTCCACCCAGCCCTGGAGCAGCAGGCTTCATGGACCCACTGTAAGACATGTCCCTTCTGGCCTGTCCTCACTGCCCCTGCCCGTCCCTGGGCCTGGCCCCGAGGGCTTCGCCAGTCAGTCCTGCCCATCCCTGGGGAAGCGGCGGCTGTTTCTGAGAGCCGGCAGGGCACCGATCCCCACGTCGTTAGAGTAAAGATAGAAACTGCACGATCGTTTCGGTGTCGGAACCCGCCAGTAAGAGGGGCGGAGGAAGGAGGGAGGGACGAAGCACACTTCTGGGAAGCCTGATGGAGGCCTGCCTGCGTAGCCGGGCCCCCAAACGGTACACAAAGCCAGCTGGACCCCGACACCCGTGGCAGACCACTAGATGTGGAAGTTCAGGGACAGCGCGTTCGCATTAACCACACGAGGATCGACCCAGCAGGAGGCCCTCTCCGCCTCGGCGTTCCTGCGGGCAGCCAGGACGCGCGCGGAAAAGCCTCAGGAAGGCTGAGGAGCACAGGACGGGAGGACTGTGGGACCCCCGGGTCCGGACCTCTGGTCCCCACCTCTGTACTCGCCCGGTCCACAGTGGGCGGGGAAGACCCCCCAGGATAGGCCAAGCTGCGAGGCCCTCAGGGCTCCACAAAGGTAAGGTCCTGGCTCCAGAAAGAGGGCGGCCGGAGCCACCATGGCGCGTACTCACTGTTCTCAACTCCACACCACACCTGAAGCCGGCCAGCCCCAGGCCCCCCGCGGGGTGGGCCAGGTGGATTTAGTCCACCGGCAGCGAGGGAACAGACACCTCTGACACTGGTACCTTTTGTCCCCAAATCAGATGACATGGGAAGCAGCCGTGGTGTGGAGC
Organism: Pteropus medius; assembly: GCF_902729225.1. Taxonomy (NCBI): domain Eukaryota; kingdom Metazoa; phylum Chordata; class Mammalia; order Chiroptera; family Pteropodidae; genus Pteropus; species Pteropus medius. The sequence continues at coordinate 38,860,910 of NW_024355205.1, read as the reverse complement.
CGGCCGGCAATGGTGCCAGCCCCACGCTGCCCACCCACCACGCCAGCAACACTTACAGTTTGGAGATGTCGTCCAGGTGCCGCTGGATGCCCTTCTGCAGGAACTGGACGACCGGCAGCAGCGTCCCCGCTCTGGAAGAGAGGCCCCCTTAGCGCTCGGCAGCTACGGAAGCCCCGCGAGCCTCTCTCTGCGCCGGGCCTGTGGGTCGGGCCCGCCGCGCCGCGTTTGTAAAGGCCTCACTCCGTGCCAGGTTTGCACGTCACTTTTTATCTACAAAGAGCAGCTGTGACAGGAGGCACAGACAAACCCAGGTAAGCACACGGTACCTGGACTTTAGCTTCTGTCCGTGTGCCAGGAGCAATTTCTGGGTCCAGATAAGGTAGAATTCCAGATGGCGAGACACTTCAAAGGACGAGGCCAAAAATTCAAGCACTTTCTCCACGTACAGCTCAGGGAGGGAGGAGCTGATAACGTCAACTGTGGGAAAGGAAGAAAGCCAGGCTCGCTGCAGAGAACCCAAATCGGGGAGAGCGCTGCACCCACTGGGAGCCCAGGCCCCGCCTGACGGGAGTGGACGCGGCCCGCCCGGCCCGGTGCTCACTCTCGTCCCAGGGCACGGACTCCAGGGTCTCCTGCAGCAGCTCCCTCTCGTTGAGGCGGAAGGCCATGAGGACGGCCCTGGTGAAGTCCCGCTGCCGCAGCGCCGCCCGGACCCGCCCAGGGGTGACGCTGGTGTCCAGCTCGAACGGGTCGAAGAGCAGCTGGGCATCCAGAGAGTAGATGAGGAGCCCCTCGGTGGTGGTGGCCGCCCAGCAGCGCCCTGCGGGGTGAAGTCGGGCGGCTTCCTCAATGGCTATTCTCACCTCGCAGTGTTTAGGCAACGCGTACGAGACGCGGTCCCACAGTCCCCAGTGTGGCAGCACAGAATGGGGACGTCTTCTCCCTGCTCCTGCCCCAGCCACCAGGTCCTCCCGGGCAGGAGCGCCCAGGTCGCTGGCGCAGGCCGTGCTCCCAGGCCAGTGTGCACGCGGGAACGCACACGTGGGCCCTCCCCGCCCACCTGCCACCAGGCAGGCCTCCCTGCCAGGGGTGGACACGCTGGTTTCACAGGCCACGCGGGCTCTGCTGCGACGTCTCGACTCCACCGCAGACAAAACACAGACGTGTGGCTGGGCTGTAAATCTGATGACAGCACCAGGTGAACCTGTCCCTCGGCCACAGCCTGTGCCCCCAGGCGCGGCCCTGTACCTTACTGCTCCTGTAACCTAGCCATGCCGGAGAGCACCAGCTGCCAACCCAGAAACAAGCCCGCCCCCCTGCACACACCTGACGGCCCCAGCCCGCCCTGCAGCACCTCAGACATGTCTGCGGACACTCGGTGGTGGGGGCAGGAGGCAGCCCCCTAAGACGGTCCCAACTGACACACATGAACAGCACTCAGGGCAGGCGCCCACCTGTCCATTTCTAAGCCCAGCCTATCTGAGGTCATGGCTTTCATAGCCGTTCTCTAGAGAGGACAGATGACCACATTTTACCAACGTGGGACAGTGCAGCCCACAACCAGCCAGAAGCTCCGAGACCGACCTCGTCCCCAGAAACATAGCTGACAGGCCCACTGAGCACACTGCAGGCCTGACACCCAACCTGCACCCCTTCCCGCACCAACCGCCCGCTGCTCAGGGCTCACCCGTGGGAGAGAAGCGGAGTGAAGTCACCCTGATTTCAGGTTTGAAGTGACGAGAACTCATGTCACCTGGAAATCAAAGGAACCACTTGTTATAGGCAGCATACCCCTTGCCACTCACCAGACAAGGGAGGGCCCTTGGGGTCACTTTGCTCCTGGAGTGGCCACGGGCCCAGGAGTGGCAGCCCTAGCCCTCCCACCCTGTCCCAGACGCAGCGGGTGAGCTCTGTGCCTGGGCCTCAGATGCTGCTTCGTGGGTGCCTCTGGCCTTCACAGATGAGCCCTTGGGGCAGATGCTCCCGCGGGCACCGGCCTGGCTGGCAGATGGCTCCCATCTTCCAAAGAGAGGCCTCCGCCCAGCCCAGGGCTGCGAGGCAGGGTGGGCCTGTCCCCACCCGCCCGCTGGTGCGGTGCACCAGGTACAGGACTGCTCCAGGCAGCTTGGGAGTGGGGACCCCTCCTCCCCGGCACACGAACCACCTGGCACTTCGTTTTCAGGTTGGCTTTGTAAAGGGTGAATCAATCCCGGGTGAGAAATTCAGTGACACAAAAACGATCTGTGGTCTCCTGGCTGCCCAGCCCCCAGCCGCCCAGGGCCCTTCCCGGAGCCCAATCCGAAATACGCTGCGGGGGCTTTCGACCTCGGGATGGCCGACATCTGGGGCCGGGTCCCTGTGGGTCCTGCAGACCCCGACCTCCCACATTCAGTACCAACAGCAACCCTCCCCAACCTGTGACAACCAAAACGTCCCCAGACAGGCAGAGGCCACCACTCTAACACCGAGGAACTGCAACCCCGCTCTCAGTGGGGGTCTCGGAGACGCCAGCAGGTGCAGAGAAGCGAGCGCACTGTGCCCCGCGGTGCCGGGAGCTGCTCCGGAACCGGTACCAGCCCCTTCGATCCCCCCGGTCACCCACCAGTTGCTAAGGTGTCCTGGCTCCCCGAGCGTAGGGCAGGCCCCACGTGTCCGGAGCAGGCTCGAGCCAGGGCGGGAATGAACGTGGCCTGGGCCAGCACCGGGAGAAGCGGGCCGGCAGCACAGCGGCTGTGACACTGCACCACGCGTGGGCTTTCTGGCTGACGGGTGTCCCTTCTGGACGGTCTACCCAGGCCCGAGAGTCCCAAGTCTACTGCCCTTGTCCCGGTGAGGCACGTAAACCCCTCGAGCCGCCTAGACTGTCAGCTCCAAGACATGAGTCCTCCTTGTGGCCCACACGGGGGATGGCGGGGCCCAGGGCTGGCCTGGCCCAGAGAGCACGCCGCAGCCGCGGGCCATGCAGCAGCACACAGCGGATCACCCCGCACCCCGGACTCCAGCAAGACACGACGTGCGCAGCGAATGCTCAGATACCGACCGGCACAGCCCGACAAGGGACCAGGGCTGCTGTCACCCAGGAAAAGCGGGTGAGCAGGGCAGCCTGCGATGGCCGAGCCCACGGAGGACGCGGGGTCTTCTGCTCACCTTTCTTGACACCTGGCAACGGAATGGCGACTCCGCTCTCCTCCGCGGCGTCTTGATCAATTAGCGCCAGGTTGCCAAACTCTGTCATTTTCTTTCGGTTCAAAAATTCCTAGAAAAGCAAAATCCCAGATGTCTCGCCGTCAGAAGTGAGGGGGCGCGTGCCTCCACCCGTGCTTGTGTGCATGAGCACTGGAGGAGGGCCCAGCCCTGCCTGGAACGTGCACAGGACACACGGACCCCGAGAAGAGACAGCGACGAGCCTGTTTCACGGCAGAACCTCCCCCAGGGCCTGGCGCTGCTGGGCCGGAGTCCCCGCTGCCACCACAGTGCTCAGATTCTCCACGCAACCTCTGAAGGGCTCCAGGAGCCCCTCCAAGTGGGGTGCACACAGGGGTGTCTGCCGACACACAGGGGTGGCTGCTCCCGTAGATGCCCACCTGCAAGGCCCATCCTAGCCCCATGACCTCAGAAAATGCCTAGGAAGCTTCCCCCAGAAACGCCTAGAAGCTCAAGGCGTGACGCAGACCCGTGCTGCAGTCCCGAGAAGCCCACGGAGCCAGGCCGAGGCGCCCCAGCGCACACGCACCTCCATGGCGTCCAGCGACAGGTTGCAGGAGATCTCAAACTTCTTCCTCAGGACCTGCTCCTTGACGTGGTAGATGCACACGAACTTGGACATCCCTCCTGCCAGGACGCTCTCGCCATCCGCGGAGTAGCACAGAGTGGTGAAGGCCCTGAGCACAGGGGACTGGGGCTTAGTGGCCGCCACATGTGTGCCCCCACCACGGCCCACAGCCCAGGCGCTGCTGGACCTTGACCTGCAGTTCCCAAGGTGCAGGCTCCACTCCTGAGGCAGCACCGTGCCCACGGACGGCGTGGACTGCGGCCTCCCCCAGACACGACCGCCACACACAAGGGCCGCGTGGCTCAGTCAGGGCCTGTCCTTGTTGGAGTGAGAACGAGGAGGCCGCCCTCCCAGCGCCCGCTCCCTGGAGTGTCTTAGTCCTGCGGTGCCAGAAACCAGGCATCTGTTTGCTCGTGGGACTTGAGACAGCGACGTTGGACCTGACGATGGATTCTTACATGTGACACCAAAACCACGAGCGACGGAAAAAAAAGATGAACTGGCTGTCTTCAAAGTGAAAAACCTTTGCACTTCAAAGGACACCACCACGAAAATGAAGACAATGCAGACAAGAGAAAATGTGTGCAAATCGCACACGCGACAAGGGTCTCGCACTGTGACATACGGAGGCCTCTTATAACTCAACAATAAAGACAGGCACCCCAAGCAAAACAGGCAAATGCTCTGGAGACGCATTGTCCCGAAGCCACCGTGAAAACAGCCAGTGTGCCATGAGAAGGTACACAGGGACATCGGTCCTCAGGGAAGTGCAGATCAGAGCCCCGGAGCCCACCTCCCCCTGCCCCCCACAACATGGCTGTCGTTTAGAACAAAAGACTGAGCTGGTGGCCATGTGGGGACTCGGAATCTCCCCAATCCCCCCACTGCTGCTGCTGCCTCTCTGGGAAACGGCCTGGCAGTTCTCGAAAACCAAAACAGAGTCACCCTGTGGTCGCCTGGCACCTCCTCTCCTACGGACACTCCCGAGAGAACTGAACACAGGTGTCCTCACGCCCTCGTCCTCGAGGGCTGCTCACACAGCCCAGGGCGTGCGAGAACACTGCCATCTACTGGCCCGCACAAACCCGCCACGGCACAATCCCGCGCGGCACAACCCTGCCACAGCTTCAACACTTCCCCTGGGCGGAAGAGCGCCCTCTGCTGAGCAGGCTCCTGAGCTTCGGGGGGCCGACTCAGAAGGTCGCCCGCGCCCCATGTTCACAGCCCTGCAGTAGACGGATGAGGCACTCACTTCCCCTTGGCCGAGTGCTTGGCGGTGATCTTGTCCAGCTCCCTCCTGCCCGTCTTGAGGTCGTGCCTGCCCTCGATGGAGCCCGTCTGCACGGCGTCCTCAGGGTCCCAGAAGGTGATCTGCGAGTTTAGGGTGGCCACAGCCAGCTCTGCACCGTCGGGGCGGAAGGTCACAGCCAGAGCTGCAAAGAGATGCAGAATCGGGGCCTGAGAAAGGCCCTGGGCTCCACCAGCTGGACCACTGTGCTGCTGGCCCTCATCACTGGCTCCCTGAGGGACCGGTCCAGGGGAAGTTGGGGACGGGGGCGTGTAGGCTCTCCTCAAGAAGCTCCAGTTCTCCAGGGAGGCCCCGGGCCCTAGCACCCACAGCTCAGAAACGTGTGGCTGCACATGTGGACAGGCCCCAGCTGCCGCAGGATGGGCACGGCAGGGCCGAGCAGGACCAGCCTGGTGGGAGGGTGCAGGGTGCAGTCGAGGCCAGGCAGACAGGAGTCACACAGAGGTCACGGCAAAGGCCGTTCCAAGAGAACTGCAGGACAGACTGGAACCAGAGTAAGTGGAGGTGGAGGTCGGTGCAGAGGCCCCACGAGGACGTGAGGCGCCGGCCACTGAGCCCGAACCGGAGCCGGGCGGCGGTAAGCGGAGCGCCCCGCCGACACCTGCGAGTCCCGCGGCCAGCAAACATGTTTGGGACCAGACAGCAGTCGGTCTCGGCTCTGACCAATCCACGCTGCCCGCAGGGGACAGCAGCCATGCAGGGGACGCCCACGCCTGGCCATGGGGGGCCTCCCTTACCCAGTGTTCGCGGGGACAACGGTGAACCCACAGGCAAGTGTAGAAAGTGGCAGGAAGCTGCAGCCCCAGCCCCAGCTTGCCCTCCTGGGGGACAGCCAGACACCAAGGAACATGCCTGGGCCACCAACCCGACAGGAGGTCCTGGGGGGAAGAATAGGCACAGAGACCAGGCCTGTCCGGGTCACAGCTCCTGCTGGCCAGACCCGCCATGCAGCTCACCGTCGGAGGTCAGGGTCAGCGTCTCTGTGGTTCTCCAGCTGTCCACCATGTCCCACAGACGTACCGTCCGGTCCCAGGAGGCGCTGGCCAGGACCGACTTCGTCGGGCTAAAGCACAGACCGCCGATGGGACCCTCGTGACCGGACAAGACCTACAGCCATTCGCAGGGAGGGTTAAGAGGTGAGCGCCTCGGTGGGCGGCGTGCACTGGACCAAACGTGCAGACTGCGGCCGTGGAGACGTGGCCCCTCTGAGCAGCCGAGGCCGTGGAATGGGGGGGTGGGCGGGCCAGGCCAGAAGACACGCACCAGCGGTGACCTCCACCCCACTGGCTTCCTTGGGCCATTTGGAGGTGCCCTCACAGCATGTGGCGTGTGGCCCCCACCCACCCGGCCCCCTCAGAGCACGCCGCCTGGGATGAGCGGCTGACCTCCAGCAGCCGGCCTGTCTGCATGGACCAGATGAAGATCTCGAAGGAGTCCTGGGCCCCGGCAGAAACGATCTCCCCACTCGAGTCCACTGCCACGCAGGAGAACTGGGTGGGCCGTGGGGACGTGAAGGTGCGGAAGTTCCGGTACCTGCCGGGAAGAGCGGCCCTGGGCTGGTGTCGCCGGCCCTGGTCCCTGCCACCTCGTGCATTCCTGGGGCCCCAGTGCTAGGGCTTCACCCCCGAGCCTCTGCCTCCACCGCGTGCTTCCCAACAAGCTCGGACTTCAACCCGCCTCTCACAGCACAGCAGAGGGACGACCCGCTCTGAGCCGCAAGGTCACCTGTGAAGGTCAAAGGCCCGCACGGTCCCATCCATGGAAGAGGTCACGATGACGTAGCCGGTGGTGGTGAAGGTCACACCGGTGACCCCGCTCGAGTGCTCCGTAAAAGTGATGAAGCAGAAGCCACTGAGGGTATTCCACACCTTGACCTACGGTGGGGGGCGCGTGAGGAGTGGTGGGCCCAGGCAGGGACCCCCCACATACACGGGTCCCATGTAGGTACCCAGGTGTGGGGAGGCCGTCTGCCCGTCTCCCTCACCCCATGAGAAACATCTGGAGGGTCATGGAGGGCTCTACGGCACCCCAGGAAGTGCAGCAAGCACCCACCCACATCAGATGGCAGCTGCTAGTACCATAGACCCCTCAGCTAAACAACTGCAGATGTACAGGACCTGAGCCAAAAAAGCGGACGGACACCTGAACCCTCTCTACACAGACCCAGCTAAATTCACCAGCCCAGACGAAGCCAGGGCCTGGCCACAGTGTCCCAGCGCCCCGGCCAGGAGGTGAGGACAGGATGCCCACAGCTCCTCCCACCCAGGCCACACTCCTCCTTCTCCACTGACCAGCCCAATCCCAAAGCGGCACAGCCCCACCTTGCCGTCGTCCCCGCCGGTCACGATGTACTGCCCGTCGGGGGAGTAGGCCAGGGACACCATGCTGTTGGAGTGCCCCTGCTGCTTGAGCACGTAGGACTCACTCTGCCACTCCCACACCAGCAGCTGGCCCAGGCCTGCGGAGCACACGGAGCGCGGGGCTGGGGACCACACACGACGGCTGGCCCTGCAGGCCGGGGGCACTGACTGCTCGAGATTCCGGGTAGGCTGTGTGGCCCTGACTCATGCTGCTACCTTGATAGCCCGTCCCACCAAGGCAGGCACCTGCCACGGCCTTCCACCCACGCGAGGGGACCCAGTGCGGACAGCCAACCTCCTGAGTCACCCGTGGGCAGGGCAGACCCGCTGTGTGGCCTGCTGCAGCCCGCCAGAGGTGCCTTTGTTCTGCAAGTCCCACTGACCAGTCCTCTGCGCGCGTGCCACCCGCTGACGTGCCCTGCCCGCACGGCCCCGCTCACGCCCATCTCCTAGGGCTGGGGGCCGCGGTGGGACCACAGGCAGGCATCTGAGCGCGGGACCCGTCCTCACGACCCAGCCACGACACAGCAGACAGACAGACCTGAGCAGCCCAAAGCGATCCAGTCCCCGGAGCTGTTGACGGCGACGGACTCGACCCTCTGATCTGAGATGCTGAAGGGAAAGCGGGAAGCAGGGCTGGTGAGCTCAGGAAGAGCCCCACTCCACCCTTGGGGCGCCTGGGCCTCCCCTCTGCCTACCGGCTCAGGGGCGCGAACAACTCAACACACTTAAAGCCAGAAAACCCAGGGCAGTGCCCGTGTTCAAAGCCACGAGGCTGTATGATTTTATGAAACTGGTATTTTCATTTTCTCTATGTCCCAAAGATGCAAAACAGAAGGGGAAGAACAAAAATGAAAAATGAAAATGGTCTGCGGCCCACGCCACCGTGAACACGCCCGGTCCCGTCCGATCCCGGAAGCTCAGGAGGGCCGGGCCTGGTCAGTACTTGGATGGGAGACCGCCTAGGAAGACCAGGTGCTGTAGGCATAAAAATAAATAATAAAATAAAAAGACAAAAAATAAGGGATTGTAAGCTGACGAGGTACTTGCAATCTGTGAGGTCAACCAAGGGTTGCCTGACCTAAAAAAATAAAATAAAAATAATAAAATAAATAAAATATAGAAGTAAAATATAAAATAAAATGAAATAAAATAAAAAATAAATGACACGACCCCACACATGGGGCCAAAGCCCAGGGTAGGAGACTGTGTGTCTGAGCTGGGGACTGGGACAGCATCACCCGAGTTCCCTCCAATCCCTCGCCACCTGGCCAGGACAAAGATGAGGGCCGGTGTCTCGGGAGGCCGCCTGTGTGGCCACCCCGGACTCCAGGGCCAGCGGTACGGGCGGGCACAGCACGGCCTCTGCCCGCTCTGCCATCGGCCTGGCAGACTCGCGCGCGCGGGAAACCACAGCCGCCAGATCAGAGGCGCCCACCTCAGGGAGTGGATGAGGCTGAACTCCGGGAGCTCGTGGAGGTGGAAGATTCCAGAAGCAAAACCAGTGACCAAGAGGTGGGTCTTCTTGTGATACGCCGCAGCTGTCAAGTTGTTAAAATCTCCTTCTTTATTGAAAAAGTACCTACATTGACAGGGGAAAGCGCAGTTGTGGAAGGAGGACCAGAGGGCTAGGCTGGTCACATGGCCCCGCCTGGGACCCAGGGGCCACGCAGGTGGCAGCCCTGACTGCACTGCCCCTCGGCCCCGAGGATGCCCCGCTGCTTTGTGCCTGTGGCTCTGCCCTCCTAAGCCTCCCCAGCCTGCAGAGGAACGGCCTGGTCACCGTGCCTCTGGGTCCTCACCCGATGGCCCGGGTCCCTCTGAGGCCCAAGAGCCCACAGGAGCACCCCAGTTCATCCCGATGGGCGGGGACCTACTTGGCCAGCCGAGAGTACTTCACTTTGCCCTGCTGGTCTTCCGTGGCCGGCACGGCTTGCCCTCGGATGGTGGTCTCCTGCGCCCCGTCCTCCTCGTCCTCGTCCCCTTCCTCCTCCCTCCGCAGCAGGTCTGCCTTCCAGCCCCTAGGGGGTTTCAGCCTCAGGCCCTCCGGAGGGGTGTCACACTGCCACACACACAGGGCCCCGTCCTGGCTGAGCGTGTATAACTGCAGAGAGACACACACAGGTGGCTGTGGGTCACCCTGATCCACAGCCCACACCGAGCACAGGCGGCCGAGACAGGAACGCTGTCAGCCACGCTCCTTCCGCCGAAGCCTGCCCCCGTGCAGTGGGAGGGATGACTCCCAACGGGCAACCCGCGGCCACTGCCGAGTCCCCAGCAGACCCGCGAGGACCTGGGGGGAGAGCCCGGCACCCTAGTTGTGGTTGCGACTCAGGACACAGTGACTCCAGGGGTCCTGGGTGCAGGGACGTACATCTAGGCTGCTGGATTCAAAGAAGCAGGCCACCACGGCGTCCTTGTGTCCCCCTAGTGCGTAGTAGATGAGGTTGTCCCAGCGCTCGGCCCCAAACACCCACGTGGACATATCTTTGCTTCCCACTGCAAAGCACCTGGACAGAAAGGACACAGCTCATCCCTGGGGCCCCCAGCCAGTGCCGCCCCAAGCCCAGGGCAGACTCCAGGGTGACACGTGGAGACAGTCAGGGGTGCTGACTGAATCCATCTGTGCATCTCCTGGGACCAGGAGTCTTGGTGGATGTGTGTCACTGTCCTTCCTCAAAAAGCAGTCTCTCGCAGGGGACAGCCAGAGAAGCACCGAGCACTGACCCGCGAGCCCTCAGTGCTGCCTAGGGAGCCTGCTCCTCACACCTTCCCGACCCACCAGAGACCCCATCAGAGCGAACTCTGCTTATGGCAGAAACAGAACCCGTTGGGAACAGCCTCCACCTCTCTGAAGAGCGGGGAGGCCTGGCCTTGGAGCAGCCCGCCTTTGCTCCACAGACCCCCGTCCCCTGAGAGCGAGACCACTGTGTCCCGCTGACCACTGCCTGCTGGCCCTCAGAGAACAGGCAATCCTGGCACCCAGGCTGGGAGGAGCCACCAACGCCGACCACGGCTCCGCAGACTTGGCGGCATGAACTCGGCCCACACGCTGAGACAGAGTTCATCAGGGATCAGGTTCTGCTCCCTGGTTTCAGTGGCCAACGGCAGGTGGTGTGGACCCAACCCACCCACCCCCCCGCCGCCCCTGGGAGCCTGCCCTGCATCCAGCCCTGCATCCCGCCCCCAGGGGGCTCAGGACAGGCCACTGCAGAAACTGCGGGGTGCAACAACAGTCACCCCGCGTTTCACCACAAGCAGCTGGGTACAGGTGTCCCTTTCGGCCCATCCCCAGCCTCACCGGGAGTCATCTGTCCAGTCAATGCACGTGGTCTCATCATAGGGTCCAAAGTAGGTTTTGTCCAGGACGAAAGCGTTGAACTCTCGCTTCCTCCCAGGGGCGTGGTACATCTGAGCGATGTTGCCCTTCGTGACGACAAACTTCCTATGGCAGAAATGGGAGCCATTGATACTGAACAATGGCGAGGCCTGAGGCCAGCCCAGGGCCTCTGGGAGGACAGCCTATCTGCTCTGAGGCCAGTTTCCTACGACGGGCAAAGCTGGGGGCCTGCCTCTCATCCGCCCCGAGCCCCTTCTTCTCCTACAGGGATCCAGGCCAAAGGAGGCCGGTGGACAGTCAGGGAAGAACTGGACACACCCTGCAGGCCCCGCCACACCTCTGCCCAGAGCAGAGGCCCCACCGGCCAGGCGCCAAGGCCAGGACAAGCTCAGACAGCCCTGGGTGCGACCGAGAGGAAGAGGTGGGCCCTGCATGATGGCGCCCCGGGGCGCTGGATGCCGCTCTAAGGGGTTTCTGAGTAGGACAGGGGTGGGCTCATGGCCAGCACCTGGAGCCGCCCCTCCAACGCACAACTGGGCCAGCGAGGGGTGACCAACCTGGGAACAAGCTCTCTTCCCCTGGGGCCTTGAACCTGCCCACAAAACATGCTCCTCACTGTGACTCTGAAGCCCAGAGTTCCGTCACAGCCCCGGGAGGGCCACACCCGCTGGAACAGCAGCCCTGGAGCAGGAGAGGGGAGGGGCCGCCTGTGTGCCACCCTGCGGAGCGGGACTCTGGGCCTTGGCCCTGTCCGGGCCCCGTACCTGCCATCAGGGGAGAAGCAGACGCTGTGCACGGAGCCCTTGAAGTGGAAGCGGTGGAGCACGGACCGGCACACCAGGCTGACCAGCAGCGCCTCGCCGCCTGCAGGGAGCGACATTAGCGAGCACATGGCCACCGGCACGCAGCTGCAACGCAGTGAGGTTCTGCGCGCTTCCACTGCGGGCAGCAGGACTCCGCAAAGCGAGCCCCCGGCGCATGAAGCCCAGCCCCCCGATGCCAGGGGCACAGAGCAGGGGCGGGGCCCGGGCACGCCCACCCACACGCGCCCACACGCCAGGGCCCCAGACGAGGACGCGCCCGGCGGGGAGGACTGTGCGGGCCGAGACCGCCAGCAGGACCTGGGGTCAGCCTCGTCTCACCTGACGCCCACACCCGCCCCCCCCACCTATGTCATCGGTCACCACCCTGGGCCACCGTCTCCTCTCCTGGCCTAGAGCAGTTACCTTCATCGACGATGATGGCGAGGCGGCCGTCCGGGGACAGCCCCACACACTTGACGTTGTACCGAGTGGCCAGGGGCAGAGTGTTGGACTTGTTGCTGAGAGAAAAAACCAGAGCCATGCAGTTGGCCTCGTGTCATCAGAGGGGAGGCTGGGCTACCAGCCCGCCTGCCACCATGACACGCCCCTCCTGTCTGGTGGCACCGCTGAGCCAGAGCTCATCACTAATCCTCAATCCCTGCTGAAGGGACAGGAACTAAGACGACGTCCCAAAACCTCAGAAATGGGCTTTGGCGACGTCGGCTCTGCCTCTGGGCCCGCATCCCAAGAGGATTCTGCAGACATGTGAAGCCGGACACCGGGGAACACGCCAACTGCCCGACAGAAGGGACTAACCACAGGGACAGCACGTTGACGAAAAACTGGTTTTACAGAAATTGGAAAATGTGCAAAATGGAAAAATAAGTAACGTTAAAAACAAGTAACCATTGGGTTAGATTCGGATTTCATTCTTTACTTTCCAAATTTTCTTCAATGAACGTCGATTGCTACTCTAGAGAGCCCCTGTCAGATGTCGTTTAAACAACAGACAGTAACGACCGCGCCAGCAGCCGGCCCTGGGCACTGTCCTAGGCACAGTGAGGCCTGCAGAGAGGGGCAGGGGCCCAGGCAACCCCTGCGACAGGGGGCTCTCCACAGGCCGCAGCGGTCTGGGGGTGACGGCCGTTCAGGAGTCCCGCCCTTCAGAAAGGAGCGTGGCCGGTGCTGGGTCAGGACACTGGGAACCGAGCGCGGAGCACTGCGCCACCAAGCGGGGTCCAGGGTGCTTCCACGCCCCCAGTGCCCTGCCCACAGCTTAGCGAGTGACCCGGGACATCTGCCTTAAAAGGGACAACACGAGCTTTAGCTCAGGAACTAGAGGCAGAGGCTGGGACGCCACGGCCACCTCCACTACGGACCCGCCGACTCCACAGAACCCTGTGACCTTAATTAACGGGGTCCTGTAAGAGGAAACTGAAGAAGACACCGGATTTCTACAGGCGAACGACAATGCTCACGACTGTTAGCACCGCTGCAGCACACTCACTTTTTAAGGTCGAACACAGTGATTCTATTTCCCACGGGGCTGATGACTGAATTTCCATCGCATGTAAAGTTCAAGTTGCCACGCCGATACACCGTCCCCAGCAAATTTGAAAACTGGAAAGAAAACAGAGTCTCAACTCCAGAAAAGAGCTAAGTGAGGCATCCGGGCAAAGAGGTGGCTCGGAGTCCCCGCAGGGTCCCTGACCCTCCCGGGTCCCTCCGGGCATCCCCTGGGACGCTTTTCGGCACCCACGTGGCCCAGCCCTGAGAAGAGGAAGGAGAGCCCCCGGCGCCCGCCAAGGGGGGGCAAGGGGAAGCCTCCGGGGACAGGAGGTGTTTGCCGGGTGGAGGGGAGGACAGGACCCATGCGTCAGAGAGAGAAGCTGCAGCAGTAGAACAGGGCTCCAAGGGCACCTTGGGTTCAAGGCGTCCTGAACAGAGGGGCTGCCGGCATCGCACTTATCAACTCGTTCATTGACCGACCGCCACATGTGAGTGCTGCCTGGAGAGCTGTGTGCACAGTCTCTGCCCCCAGTGCCCTCGGTCTGCCCAGAGGCCAGGCACTTGTAAGCGGGACATAACTACAGAGCGTGTGCAGACCCCAGAGGCGGGAGAGGGGGAGGGACTTCAGCAGGTGGTCAGGGAAGCGCCCTTGGAGGGGCCGCCTGGGCTGGAACCTGGCAAGGGGCCCCAGGGTGACATCCAGAGCTGCAGGCCAGTGAGGCTCGAGGGCGTCGGGGAGGCCCAGGCGGTCTGAAGCAGAGGTTTGCCCCGGTCCAAGTCCCAGTTTTTGAAGACCACACCAGTGACCGTGGAGGCCACACCGCCTTCTGTGCTATTCCACATCGAAGGTGACGGTCACCCAACCAGGGAGGTGACCCCAGGAATGGAGAGAGTGGATCAAGTGCAGGCCCGTGCCAGGAGCTGGAAGAAGGAGCCTCTCCTGGTTTGGGTCACAGGGGAGTGTTGGGGAGGACAAGTGTATCAAGGGCCGGGCGGATCCTACTATGCTTTTCTACTTAATGCTAGAACCGCGCACAGTATCTCGCAGAGGAGTTTGACCTGAACCCCAACGGGGTAAGTTTAACCAACTGCAAAGACGACAGCAACATGTAAGTAACAAAATAGTATACAAGGAACAGCTTCGGGAATGATCCCCTTGCCTCCTTTACTTGTCACGAATAAAAGCAAAAACGTTGTCTTCCAACAGGACTTGTGTTCCTTCGGCTCGGACACTGCGAACCCACTGTGCTCGGTCGCAGCAGCACTCCGAGGGGCTAGTCCGGGGTTCAGTGTGGCGCAGCGGGGGTGTGGGAGGCAGCCGCGGGGGCCCTGCACGGAGCTGGGACCCACCCGGCAGAATGACCCGACCCTGCGGACCGGCCTGGGAGGAACGAGACCAGCAGGTGGCCGCGGCGCAAACCTCCGCGGGCTCGGCCAGCAGGCGGCCACGGTGTCCACGACCCCGCGCCGCGGCGGAAGACGACGCAGAGTGACAGCGGGCGGCTCGGCGACCCGTCTCCCGCCAGTCGGCGCCTGCACCGCTGCCGCGTCCCCGCGGCCTCTAGGAGCCGGGCTGGCGTCCCTGTCCCGCCGCACGCCGCCGCCCGCGGTCCCGGGCCCGCCTCTGCGACCCGGTCCAGGACGCTGCCACCGCTCGCGGCCCGCGCCGCCGGCCTCCCTCGGGCTACGCGGTGAGGACACTGCTGCGGGACCTCGAGACCCCGCGCCCCGGCCGCCGGCCCCTGAGGTAGCGGGTCTCGAGCAGCGATCCCCCCCTTCTCTCCCGTCCTCCGCTCCCCCACCGGACCCCCGGCCGCGTCGGAAGCTCACCCTGTAGGCGAACTTCATCGCGCTGCCGCACGTGTGCCACCGCTGTCACCGCCGCCGCCCGCCGGCCCTCAGCAACCACTTCCGGGGCGAACCGAGACCTCGCGCCACAGCGCCCCACGCGGCCCGGAGGAGCCCGCCCAGTCCCCGCCCCCAGGCGGAGCCTGGCCCGGCACCACCCTCTGCCCCGCCCCCGAGGCGGAACCTGCCCCCGGCACCACCCATTTACCTCGCGCACGCCACGCCCCGCGGCGGAGCCTGCGCTCACTGCCCCGCTCTCGCCGTATGGAAGCGAAGCACCTGCGCGAGGATCGGGTCGCATTTATGGGATTCTCTGGTCTCACGGGCTTGAACTAGACGCGCTCCGCCGCTCAGAACCGTTCACGGAAAGTGAAAAGGCCCGACTCCGCGGCTCATTTAATAGCTTTGGGTTATGAAAGGGGGGCCAAAAAGAATAGGGTTCTGAATCAAAGTTGAAAACCACTTTTCCGAACTAATTGTATTAGTGATGCTAGCAAATATTTGAGGCAGTTACCTTGTCAAACGTTAGGTCGGTAAATACGTCTACAAAAACTCAAAAACTCTTAAAACTCAAATGTCTTAGTTCTTGTGAGCTACTGGGTAATAAATTATGAAAACAATCCCTAATGCTGCCCCCCCCCACCCCACAGTGAATAACCTACACCTGGAGTCGGGAACCAGGATCAGAAAAACAAATTCTTAACTCCACGCACGCAAACTTTCACACCCCACAGCAAAAAAATGAAGTTAAATCAGCAAAGTATCTTCTTAAAATGTGTATTTTCATAATTATAATGCTTACATTTTAAAGTCTTAATACAATAGTTTTAGTCTAACAATATATTACAGAATGTGAAAAATGACTTCCGTATGTAGTAAACCATGAAAACAGAATACCTGCAGTGTCAGTCACCAACTTGTCACCTTCTCCAGCCACAGAATGCCAGCGAATTGTATTGAGGCTTTCTGGCCTTATAGCCGGACATATAGGATTAGTGCATTTAGAGAAAGGGGGCATTTTCATGAAAATCAAAGTTTAAAATCATTTGAATTTAAAGATCACAGTTGACAAGTAAAACATTTAGATCAGCCTGAATGTTTAATAAAAGAATGCTTTTATTAAAAGTAGTATAACTTCAGTTTATATACATACCTGGAGCCTTTATTTTATAACCCAATCTTAAACACTAAAGAAAGAGTGGGAGAAGCCTGTATTTTCTCTACTAGTTCTTTGTGGGATCTCTATCCTCGCCCACCAAGAATTACTAACACGGGACTCAGAGCAGTGCAGCCTGCGCTGACGACGCACTGTTGGCAGAAGTCATTTTCAGATTAAATACAATAATTTCCACCTTATCATCAGATGTTATAATTTTTCCAATCATAGGAAACCCCATGAAATTCACCAAAATTATAACTTTTCCATTTGCTAGTATTTACATATTCCACACTATTTGTAAAATGGCTGCATGTTGTTTTTTAGATACACATTTGATATCTGGTTTCACAATTATATAACTGCTGCTACATCTTTATTAACAAAACCAGCTTGTCTCAAACACATAAGCCTTATTTTAAACACAATAAAAACTCAATTACAGCCTTTTAGTTAAAAAAAAAAAGTGACTTGAAGTTTTAGGTGACATTCTTCTTTTGTATAAAAGATAAAAACAAAAAAAACACACTCATGTAACAAATCGGAAAAGATCTTTTGGGCAATTAGAAGAAAAAAAAAAACCTGTGATAAATTTGATCTCATTCAATTTCCAGATAACAAGAAACAACCATAAACATTTTAGATCTCCCCTTCATTTTTTTTCTCTCTATATGTAATTAGAGCATTTCGTCCTGGGGTTAGAACCCAGACACAGAAATCAAACAAATCAGGTGATCATTTAATCATACTCCCCCTCCCAGAAGCAGAGGGAAAGTGACATTATGCATGGAGGGAGGGTTTGTTCCCTTGGCTCGAGGCTCACACACCCACGAGAGCCTTTTCTGACCCAATCGAATCTCAAAGATCTCTCCAGTCACAGGGCCTGGCAGATCTGAAGGGCAATCATTAATTTTTACAATAAAACAAATTTATTTTAGAAACCCTAAACTATCGTTATATTCCGAAGTTCTAATTTGCCTAACTAGTTGACTAAGTTTATTAGTTTTAAACTGCTCATAAGGAAGATAGATTTCTGGAACGTTTAATTAAACACACAAATATTTTTCTTCACACACTTCTCCAATTCTTATAAATGGAAAAGATGAAGGGGGAAATTGCACCGCCTTTACTTGCTGGATGAGCAGACGGACAACAGAGAGTGATGACTGCTCTGCTGTGTAACCACCGATCTGACCTTCTATCCCCATCCCACTGGCCTCTCGAGAGCAGGCGACAAGTGGGGCCAGCAGCAGCTAGCTGCACGATGCTTCTTCTCTAAGGCTTCACACATTTGAGGTTACCCGTGAGTCTCCGCCCTCACTTGCATTAATCTGGTCAAGTTAAATTTCAACCACATTTTCCCAGTGAATTAAGAGTTCTCTATTTCATATGTACAAAAAGACATCGCTTTGGAGAGCTGGAAAAGGTTTAATACATACAACGCTTATTTACAAGCTGGGACCTTCACACCAATAAAAACAAACACATTTATTTTGTCCTTGATTTTTGGTGCAACTTATACATAAACATTACATCAGTTAGTTTGTATTTTTTCAAATGATAAATCAACCATATGTACAATTAAATTTACAACCGAAAGCAAATTAATCCATTGGTACGGTATGACTACGATTTAGTGGCCCTGCAGAGACTATTCCAAGACTTTTGTCCCTTCTACAACCTGACTAGAAATACACTGAGAGTAACTCTCTCATCTTTATTCAAATGGAACCTCTTAATTTTTAAGATTTAAGGTGCAAAAAAAAAAATATTGATCATATAGTTACAATTACATGGAAAGACTTTAAGTTTAAAGGTGAGAGAAAACATATTAACCCCCACACATATGATAATTAAAATAAATATATTTAATTTCAAGTGCATATGTTATTAATCAACACTGAGGGAAAAAGGGTTCCAGAAACATTTATTCCCAAACTGCTTCAATGCCAACCTGTTCCTTATGCCCTGCTCTAGTCTTCTCAAAGTACCTTTAAAATGGCTCCAACGAAAGAGTGCTCCAGGTCGCCTAGCCTGACATTCCAAGGCACAGAAGGGGCTGTGTTCCCTCCCAACCCACCCCTCGGCCCCGCCCACCTGCCCTAAAAGGGTGTTATTCTAGAAAAGCGCAATGAGATGAGCTAGAGTAAAGGCCTGTTACCCCTTAGGAGTCTTACAAAGCCACCTGGTCCAGAAACTGGGTGCTGTGTGACCAGAAAGGCACACACAGGTCACTAACAAGACTGCGAGGCCAGCTGCATCTCCCTGAGGCGCCGGACCTCTGTCAGGAGCCAGCAGCTTGACTGCAAGACTGCCCGGGTGCCAGGCCCCCGGCGACCGTCCGTGGGCACGGAGTGAGGGGTAAGGACGTGGGCTCTGGCCAGCCCTGGGGGACACCAGGGTGGGGACAGGGAGATGAGGAAACAACGTGACGTGACACCACAGATGACAGAAACGTAACGCTGGGACTCCACTGGCCGGCTGCACACTGAGACTCTGGTGCCTCCGTGGCCAGGCGGAGTCCCCAAGTCTGCCCAGAGCTAGAATGTTACAGTGCAGAACCGTCCAGTCTTGTCGGAATCCCTCCAAGTGTGCTCACAGCGGGCCGGGGCGTGTCGGCCTGAGGCGTGGTCATGTGACACTGACTTCGAGGACGTGGTCGTCCTTACTGGGGATGACCAAGACCTGCGTGCCAGCGCCGGAGTTGAAGACCTGGCCGGGCGGCAGCGCCTGCAGGCGGGGCATGGGCAAGCCC
The DNA here is from genome assembly GCF_902729225.1 of Pteropus medius. Lineage (NCBI taxonomy): Eukaryota > Metazoa > Chordata > Mammalia > Chiroptera > Pteropodidae > Pteropus > Pteropus medius. The sequence goes on along the minus strand of NW_024355205.1, from coordinate 38,842,058 downwards.
TGGTGCTCACTGCTGCTGGCCGAGTGCCCGCCGCCCCTGCTCCTGCTGCCACCGCCGTCCAGCTGCTCGTCCCCATGCTTGTCCACCGACAGGCTGTCGTTTTCTATCCAGCTATCTGCAAAACGCATATGAAGTGAGACAGAGGCCGCACGGCCACAAGCCCTACCCACCCCGAGCCGACCCTCGGTGCAGCAGCATGTTCGCCGAGCAGGTGGCGAGGGCCTGTCACCGCTGGCACCGGACGCGCTGTGAATCCGCAGGCCTGCTCCCTACAAGGTGGGCTGGCCGCCCCGCCGGTCCTTACCAGCATCTGGCTGTGCGGAGTGCGCAGAGTGATGCGGGAGGTACTTGAACAGCCTGACGTCGGGAAGGGGCAGGTGACCCGCAAACAGGGGCACCACCTCCATGTGGACTCTGTGAGTGGCCTGAGCGGCCACCGGCATGCAGATGACTCCGGAACTTTTCCCGCACACCGCCCAGTTGCTACTGTTGTCGACCACTGAAACACAGAGGGAGACGCGGTTTTACGCCAGGGCAGGGCGCGCGACATCATCGCAACACAAACCACGGCCGTCTCACGGCCGCGTAGAATCCGAAGCCGGAGCGCACAGCCTCCAGCTCAAAGTCTCGGAACTGCACCTGCCCACGAGGCACGCGGTTTAACTGAGGTCCACGTCTCACGCACAGGAAAAGCACGCTTCCCCGCCAGTCGGCAAACGGACAGCGACTCAGTTCTGACTGGACGTGACCTCGCAGCCTTCGTGTAAGGCTTCAAGACCATGGCTACGCTGGCCATTCAACGGGAATGGGGGCGGGACAGGGCGGTGGCGTCTGCTAAGTGGAGGCATCAGACCCGTGGGGTCTGAATCGCAACTGAGGACGTGTGGCACTGACACACCGCCTCCCCTGGCATATCGGAGTCCTCATGCGGGCCAGGCGTTGCTACTAACACTATTACGAAACACAACTGTGATGAAATTCGGTGCAATTCAAACATCCGACTGAGCAGTCATTCCAAAGTACACAGGACTTTGTCCTCAAGTAGCAGATCTAGCAAAAAGATCACAGCATCCCCGTCACAGGGACACATAGCGAGAGCCCAGGAGCATGCGACTAGAAGTTCCATGAGCAGCAAGAGGGATCACAGAGGGCAGGCTTCCTGCAGATGGCGATGCGGGCACTTTTGAGGCCAATGGTACCAAGGACGTGCAGAGGTATGCAAAGGACGCACAGCATCTGGAAGGGGCCCGCTGGAGCAGCAGTCCCCAGAGTGTGGTCCTCAGGGCGCCCGTGAAGTCCAGAAGCACTTGGCACTCTTGCTGTCCTTGCTGTGTCGCCACGTGCGCTGCTGAGGAAAACTGCGGGCCTGAGCGTGAACTGAGGTACGGGTCGCACGCCACCAGAGGGCACGGGGTGCTGCGCTGCTGAGCCCGCTGCCCCTCCGCCAGCCATGGCGACCCCGTCTTGGGTACTGGCAGACATTTTTTTGAAAATGAATGGCATGCGCCTGTCACTGCAAAGAAGTGGCCAATGATACAATCTGAAACACTGATTGAAAGTTAGAATTTGGGAAAACTTGCACTTGCCACTGTGAACTTGACAGTGCCCTTACAATCAAAGACCATCCTGACGATGTCAAAGTGAGCCTGAAGCCACGTGACTCGGCGACCGTGTGCGATGAAAGGTGCCAACACCAGGCCTGCTAACTCAGGAACCAGGCGTCACAAAATGACACCGCGGTAAAAGAGCCTTTCAGAATGCAAGACAGATCCACGGAGCACGGAAAGCTCACTCGTGATTTCAAGCTCCACGCTGTAACTAGCCTGTGAACTGCGTAGGGTTTTGGTGAAGTATCGAGAACATCCAGTTACCTGAGGCTGTTGAAAATCCCTCCTGTTTCGAACTACTTAAGTGTGCAAGACTGGAGTCTCTTCATGGGCTTCTGCCAATAGGTGTCACCACAGACGGAGCGCAGCAGGTGGGACAGCCCCGTTACCTGCAGGGCGCCCGGTGGGACATCAAAGAGATGAGAAAGAATGCAACAATGTCGTTCTTCTCGCTACGTTGCTTTGGAGAATAGTTCTGTTTCGAGAGTAACATCCTGTAACGGGCTGTCATTTTAAGTAAGTAAATAAATATATATTTGGTTCCTCAATGATTTTTTAGAAAATAAAGGGTCCTGACACCAAACACTGAGAAGCGTAACTGAAGGAGCCGGGCCCCTGCGGAGAAAGGCTGCAGAGGGCTGTCTGGAGCCGTCGGCGAGGGGGCAGGAGCCTGCGGGGAAGGGGCGAAAGGCAGCTGGAGGGAACAGGGCAGGAGCCATGACTGGAGGACACCTGGCCTGCTAAGCAGTGGAGGCCGGACTTGCTTCGGAGTGACGCGAAGGCCGAGTCACAGCAGAGGACGGGGACAGGGCGGCTCCTACAAACGTGGGCTCAGCCAGAGCCCGACGACTGCCTAGTGCACCTGCAAGAATGGCTCCACAACAGCCAAGTTCAACATCGTATGCACCTGGGACCACTCTGTATAGTGCGACGTTCCAGGGAACCGTTCGACTCCAGAGCGTTCTCTTTGGATAAGGAACATTATACTTTGGGAGAGAGACAGGGTTAGTGCGACGGAGCAAAAGCAGCCTCTAGACCTACCTTCGTACATCAGCTTGGTGGAAAAGCACTGGTCAGATTCCGTCAGCGCCTCGTCCCTGTCCACCTCCAGGAGGTCCGAGAGGCGCGTGATGGACACCGCCAGGGAGCAGAGCGAGCCCGTCCTACAGTGCTCCATCCCCGCAGGCGGCAGGATCTCGGCCTTCACGTTATACAGTGTCTGGTCAGCAAAGGGGAAAGGGCGAAGGGAGCGTATGAAGCGCAAAGAAGGCCCTGCGAGGCAGGCGGCCCGCAGCCCCGGGAGCGGGCGGGGAGCCGTGTGTCCCGGCGCTCTGGCCCGCGCCCGCAGGAAGAGGCCCCGTGCGTCTGCTGGGAAACCGGACGGTCTCGGAAGCCCTGCTTCATTCAATGCTCAACAATCTCGTGCAGCACAGCAGGGAGCGGGGAGGGGCTGGCCCTCCGCGCTGGTCGCCGTGGTGATCAGCACTGTGTTCCCAGCCTCCCACATCTATCCACCCACGCTCATGTATTCACCGGAGGCACTTTAAAGTCGATTCCAGACAACTGGCATCTCACCCGTGTACCAGTGTCGTTCGTTGCTGAAACACATGGATGTTTTTACCAAAACACGATGCCGCTATCACAGCGATCAAAATTCACATTAATTCCTTGGGATCATCCGATATTAGGTCCATAACCAACTTCCTCCATAATGCGTCCTTCTCCATGACATATTACCTGACATTCGCACCTATTCACACTTACCCAGTATTTTGCTCACCACCCAGGACAAAAACCCAAAGCCCACGTAGGGGATGACGGCCTCACCCTTCCATTTTGTTTGGCTCTGTGGCCAGCAGGGACCCTAAACTGACACCGGTCCCTCATGCAAACGCATGCCCTACATAACAGCCCTGAGAGTCTCAGCAAATTAAGTCTTGATGAGATTTCTCCAGCACCTGTGGTTAACAGTCTCCCCAGCCTCTCAGAGCCCCGTGTGCCCCTTAGCTAAGACCTTGGGGGGCTGACCCAAACCCCACTCTTTTGGTTGGAACTGACCAATCGGCCTTAGCCCAGGAACCCCAAAGCACAACACCCACAGCCCCTAATAAAGGCATGGGCCCTGCCTCGCTCTGCTCTCTGCCTGACCTCCCCGTGACCTCTCAAGGGGTGCCCGGTACCTCCTCCAGGACCTGTGAGTAATAACCTCCTCTACTTCAGTCCCCTCCTGGTCACTGTGGAGCCACAGCTCACCGTCCAGCACATGCCCTACTTAGTAAGTTAACTCGCCAAAAGCGTAACAGGTATATGAAATCGCTGCAGTATAATTCGATTGAAAAGTATGCTGGTGGGACTGTAAAAAGTTCAAAGCAAAGAGATTTGGGAATTTTAAAAAGCCTCCTGCAGACATGACGCTTCCTGGGAGCACCGGCAGGAGCGCGCGAGGACCCACGGGTCACCTGAAAAGGGCCTGGGGCCAAGTGTAGCCAGTCACGGACTTAACACTCCGAGTGTGAACTACTTTCCTCAACCTGCTGCTTCGCTGTATGGGAAGATTTTGTCTGTGTGACTTTTTTAGATTATAAAGAAGAAGAAGCTGCCATTCATTTTCCCACCCCAACTCCCACCAAAAAATAACACAATACGTACAAAGAAGTTTTCCACTTGAAAGTCATAAGTGTAGGGCTTTAAGGAGACAGACAGCCGCTCTTCAGACGCCGGGCAGAATCCCACGGAGAACCGGCCACGCAGAGAAGGAGGCGGCTCCTGGGCCCACGTCAGCTCCCAGACGAAGGACACCGACTGCCGGCTGCGTACGCGCTGCAAGAGAGTCAAGTGTCACCGCACGGGGACAGAGCAGACGTGCCATCAGAGTCGGAGTCACCGCACGGGGACAGAACAGACGTGCCATCAGAGAAGTGGAATGTCCACCGCTGGGGACAAAACCAGATCGCCATCAGAGGAGAGTGAATCACAGCACAGGGACAGAGCAGACAAGCCATCAGAGAGTGAGCTGTCATTGCCGCACCTGCCAGGGGACAGAAACAGGCGCTATCAGAGGGGAAGTAGTAATGTCACGGGACAAGAGCAGAGCCCATGGCGCCATCAGAGAAGTGTTGAGATCACCCAGAACAAACAATAAGAAGGGGAGTCGGCTATCGGTATTTACACATGAGACCAAACAGAGCACGCCATCAAGAAACCAGCTATCAGCCCACACTTTACAAGGGAGGACAGAGCAGACGCGCCTTCAGAGAGTCGGCTGTCATTGCACACACGGGGAAAGAGCAAGCACTCCGTCCAAGACGTACACACGAGCACAAAGCAAACACTCCATCCGAGTGTTGGCTGTCATTGCACACAGGGACAAAAACCACTCTGCCCAAGATGCACTTCCTGCAAAGGGCACAAGCGTGAGAGCAGCCACCGCAGAGCCCAGCTCCTCACGGTCCTCAGCCCTGCACCCACTGCGGCCCTGGCTCCTGCTGCCTGGCCCTGACCCCAAAGAAGGCCACATGAGGCTACCAGACAGGCTCTACGCTTCTCTGACTCGATGAGCTGCACCGCATAGGAGGTTGTTTAAAAAGCTTAAAGAATATTTATTAGTGTCCCATACATTTCCAAAACAGGAAATGCATCAACCAAGTAAAAAGACCATCTCTATCCATGCAGGTACTTTGTACTAACAAGAAGCAGACGAGGTGCCACCTCATGCGTAACGTGCACACCTGCAGCACAGTGACAGACGTGGGGGGTGGTGTTTGACAGACGTTAGTTGGGAAAAATCTTTTGACAATGTAAATTAAAAAAAAAAAAAAGAAAAAAGCATCCATTAAGAAAATCTATGGTCTTCTAAACACCCAGCATTTACTGCCTAAAAACACACATGACAAATAAACAGAAAAGGCAAGGTCAGGACTCAGCCAGGCAGCGTGAATGTGGACATGACCCCTTTACACTCAGACCTCGATTCTTCCGGGGGCACAGGCGTAACGGAACGGCCACCGCTTCCTGTCCACACGAGACTCAAGAATAAGCTTGTAGTTACATGAAGCCGTGTGGAGCGCGACGAGTTTCAGATTTGCTTCTTCTAACCAGACCAACGGCAACCCAGTCCCCAACCTCCCCACAGCGCCCGCGGGCCCACGCAGCGGAGAGTGGACGGGCCTGGGCGGCCTCCCGCGGCACGCACCCCACTCGCCACCGTCCGCACAACCTCTGAGCCGAAAGGCTCAAGCTAGAACACGGTCACCTTCACCAAACACTGCGCCCCGTCCTGACACTCCCGCTCGCACGGTTTCCCGAGCAGGGTCCACGCTCGGTTCCGGCAGGTGGTACCTGCTGAGACTCCGTGTTCAGCGGCGTCAGCTGCAGGCCGGTGCTCCCCCGCGTGTCCACGAGGTCACTACCCGACAGCTGGAAGTCGAGTTCTGACAAATTCTGGACACAAACCTGAACGTATTTCCTAAAGAGAAAAACAAAAAATGCAATTTTGACTGAATTGAAGCACTTTATTCAATATGTTTTGGCTATGGTAAGAAGACGCTCTCTGGGGGATCGAAAAAGTGACAGGAACGTAGGAACCTGCTGTTACGTACATTCCCACTTTGGTTTCACACGTCGAAGGGTCAGAAGACACCAGTGTTTCTAAGCAAACGTTCTGAGGAAACACGGACCAGAACGCTGCTGCTGACTCGGCGTCACCCCCGGTCGTAACTGAGTTTCCAGCATCACGTACAGACTGCGGCGAGTCACGCAGGACAGCGTGGCCACCCTTCACCGCGACAAGAAGCTAAGTGCAGGGCCCACTCTCACTCCTGTGCCACGCGCAGAGGAGGTATGAAGAGCCCGTCTTAAAGCACCTGAGGCTGTGTTTAAACCTGCTCGTGTTTCCACCGCGAACGTCATGCTCCCTCGCTGTAAGCTGAAGGGGCAAAAGCCGCTAGAAGTTTTCCACTCTGAAGTCGGTTCTGACATTTTTGTTTCCAAATCACCCAGATATCAGCAGTGGATAGAAGCAGGAGGGGACGGTTACAAAGAGGGGCGGACTCACGCCTGAGCCCAGTCATCGCGTGAGCATCGTCACTTACGGCGGGACCCCAGACACCGCTGTCTCCTGAAGCAGTGACGTATGAAACCTCCAAATCGCCCGCCATTCTGAAGGCTGACTCTGAATCTAATCGAGCCTCTAGAGCAGTGGTTCTCAACTGGTGACAATTTTGTCCCCCTGCCCCAGGGGACGTCAAGCAATGTCTGGAGACATTTTTGGTTGTCACACTGGGAGTGGGGAGTGCCACCGGCATAAAGCGGGTGAGCTGCTAACATCCTCCAGGGCGCAGGGCAGCCCCTGTAGCAAGGCGTTATCTGGCCCAAAGCATCAGTTGTGCTGCGGGGGACACGGCCAGCTCTAGGGGTCCCTAGTGGCTACAGGGGAGCAAGCTGAACAACCCCACAGGAGTGTGACCAGTCAAATGCAGAGTGGCGGACCTTCCAGAGGACAGCTGACCCACATCTGTCCA
>NW_024355205.1:38722921-38834905 GCF_902729225.1 Pteropus medius | reverse complement strand
GGGGGTGTGTGGCATAAAGGGGACCCTAGAATCAAACGGGGAGTTTGCTGGGATCTCGCACCCACCCCCCAGACCAGCTGTGCAGCCACTACCGAGACAGCTGCACAGATCTGATATGGACAGGGTGCCACAGGACACCAGGGGACTACTGTGAAGTTCAACAGGTGGACAATGCATCACGGTCAGGTAAGAAAGCATGCTCAAGGTCGCCGAGGCCACACTCTGAACAGCAAGGGTCTCTGTGTCAGAGAGCCTGGGACAGGAGCAGGACCCGAGCCCACGCCTCCCTTACCGTGTCCCCGCTGACAGCAGAGCGTGTGTGGTCCTGAAGGGGACGCTGAATGTCAGTGCGATGACGGTGGAGTAGATGGACCACGGGCAGTCAATGGACACCTGCGGAGAAACGGGGACACGCGCTGTGACCGCTCGCCAACGGTGCAGCCGGCACCGCCACCCGCCACGTGCGCGGCGGCCGCTGACCTCCCGCCTATCTGTCGGCTGCACGACTCCTTGTTCAGAAAGAGCGAGCCCGTTAGACAAATGCACCGAACAGGAAGACATGCAGCTGCGCACACGGACAAGAAAGGGCAGTGGGACCGGCAGGACAACCACGAGCCACCTGAACGGTCTCGACGGCTACGGCGCAGACGCCGCGGCCAGCAGCACGAAGCCCGCCTCACTATCTTTGCACACGTGGCCACGATGCCAAATGTACTTCTTTACTGAGCAGGAGACTGTGACAAAATGCTTTTAGTCACGTATGTTCAGATGACACTAATCAGTCGTTAATTAGTACAAAATAAAATGAATTGTCAAAACACTAAATCCACACGAAGCCAAACACGTAACTGAACACCGATGCCTTTGGGGACATAGTGCGGGCCCAGCTATTAAGTCCCTTAAGGGCAGAACGCAGGCCTCGAGCTTCACTTTATTCCCCCACAGAAGAAACGAATTCACTGAGTGTGGACATTTGCTCACGCGGCATGACTGTGTGCTCACTGAAGTAAACGTCATCTCTGTCTCGACTCTGTATCGGATAAGGTGAAAATTTTTAGAGACTGAAAACTGAAACCTAATTCTTTCAATGCTGACTGATCTGATAGTCCATGCCATAATCTCTTTGAAATGACAATTTTTTAGCCTTTTGCCCTACTGCTTTTGTGCATACTTTTAAAAATTAGTCATTTTTCCTACAAAGAAAAAAAATTCACCCGTTTCTCCCACCCGCCACCTTCTGCCTCAGGCAACCGCCAGTCTGTCCTCTGTATCTACGAGCTCGCTTTCGTTGTTGTTGAAGAGATCCTATGGCATTTGTCTTTCTCCGACTCATTTCACTTAGCACAATACCCTTGAGGTCCATCCGTGTTGTTGCGAATGGCAGGATTGCATTCTTTTCCATGGCTGAATATTATTCCACTGTGCGTGCGTGTGGGGCCGGAGGGGGAGGGGACAGAGAGAGAGAGAGAGAGAGAGAGAGGGCAAGAGACAGGGAGAGGGAGAGAGAGTCAACGTCTTTACCCATTCATCCAGCAACAGACACTCAGGTTGTTACCACGCCTTGGCTATTGTACATAATTCTTCAATGGACACACGGGGGCGCAGCTAACTCTTCGAACGAGTGTTTTTGTTTTCTCTGGATAAACAGGTGTGGAACTGCTGGGCCGTGCGGTTCCAGCTTTAACTTTCTGCGGAACCTCCGTACTGCTTTCCGTCGTGGCCGCTCCCCCTCACATTCCTGCACGCACGGCGCACGAGGCTCCTTCTCATCGTCGCCAGCTCTTGTTCTCCCGTGTTTTTGATGATGACCATTCTAACAGGCGTGCGGTGGTATCTCGCTGTGGTTCTGATGGCACGTCCCTGGTGACTGTGACGTTGAGCAGCTTTTCATTACCTGTTGGCCACCCATACGTCCTCCGTGGGAAGTGTCTATTTGGATCGGGCCATTTTTAAATTGGATGGGTTTTTGCTAGTAAGTTGTGTGAGTCCGTGTATCTTGGATGTTGACCTCTCACCAGATGCGACCTGCAGGTGTGCCCTCCCATTCGCAGGCTGCCTGTCCTCTTGCCGGTGTCCTCTGCTGAGTGGCAGCTTTTGAGCTTGATGTCGGTGCCCTCGTTTCAGTTTTGTTGCTTTGGCTTTTGGTGTCAGATCAGAAACAGCATCGGCCTTGGCCAGGAAGCTACTGCTTGTTTTCTTCCAGGAGTTTTACGCGTTCAGGTCTTACATTCACATCTCAATTTGCGTCCTGTTCGGCAGGCTGAGTGTCGGTGGATTCCTTTAGCTTTTGCTTGTCTGGTAAACACTCTCCAATTCTGAGTGATAAGTTTGTCAGGATAATATTCATGGTCGGAAATTAGTCTTTTAGCCCTTTGGATGTATTGTGACACTCCCTTCTGGCCTGCACAGTTTCTGCTGAAAGACGTGATGGTCTTAGGAGGGTTCTTGTACGTGGCAAGTTTTTTCTCTCTTGCTTTTAACCTTTTCCCTGTTCAGAAAAAAAAAAGTGCAGCTCGCTGCTGCCAGCCTTACTTTGACGTCACGTGTAGGAACGCTACATTTTCTAGGGTTTACCGTTTTGTAAACGGAAATACCGCTGCTAAAACCAGAATGTTATGAATAGAAGAATGTTATTTGTTTCCAAAGACTAGCGATATACGAGAGCGATGCAGAAAGAATAATAAAAGCGAGATATTTCGTGGCAGATTTTGGAGGTCAGGTTAGGACTATAATCCGTGAGTTATCTTGGGGTAAACGCTGCAGCCGCAAGCACCGCTGGCGAGTATTCTTGGGGCAAACGGGAAACAGGTTAAGAGTCTCGCCTCGTCTTTACCTTCTGACACTTTCATTGTAATGTGTCTTGACGTGGGTCTCTTCGGGTTCACCTTACTTGGAGCTCCCTGGGCTTCCTGGATCGGGATGTCTATTTAGCAGGTTAGGGAAGTTTTCAGCCATTATTTCTTCAAATGCGATTTCGGCCCCTCTCTCCCGGGAGCCCGTCATGCGAATGCTGGTCTCTCTGATGCTGTCCCGCAGCCCGGGGACTTTCTTCACTTTCCGTCACTCTGTTTCCTTTTGCCTCTCTGGCTGGGCGAGTTCCGCCGCCTCGTCTTCGAGTGGACCGAGCCTTTCTCCCGCTTCGTCTGGTCGGCTGCTGGAGTCCCGCAGTGCGTTCTCTGTTCCGCGACTGTACCCTCCGGCTCTGTGACTCACACTTGGTACTCGTATGCCCCATCTCTTTGTGGAAGGTCTCACTGTGTCAAACATTCTCCGCCCCACTTCGGTGAGCATCTTTATAAATATCGCTGACCTCTCTATCAGGTAAATTACTTACTTTCCTTTCATCGAGGTTCTTTTTCTGAGGTCTGACCTTTTGCTTTCATTTGGAACATACTCCTGTTTCTTCACGTTCCTGGCTGCTTTGGTTTCTGTGCAGTAGACGAAAGCATCGCCTCTCCCATCCTGAAGGGTGGCCTCGTGTAGGAGGTGAACCCTGTCCTTCAGCCTCAGCTCCTGGCTGTCTCTCCAACCTCCGTGCTTGTCCAAGCAGCCTGTTTACTTTTTAATAACTCCCAGTGACTGAGAATGTGCTGGGACCCGTCAGCGTCCCAGAGAGGCGTCTCATCCCCTAGATTCACGCTGACTGGAAGCCAGATCCTCAGGCAGCAGCTTTCAAGTTTGCAAATACACGCAGACCTGTGAGACCGCACACGTATGCTTCTACACCGGGCTGTTCAGAAGCCCTCAGAACTGATACCTGTGTCACAAGACGTGGACAAACCCGAAAGCAGCACAAGGCTACCAGCACGTTCCGTGAGCTGTCGGCCTGTGGGTCTGGAACCAGAGTCACAGAACTCTCCCATAAGTGTCAATAAATACCAGTATCAAAGTAGAGCTTTCTCCTTTCTAAGTCTGATGTGACGTTTCAGTTGACACCAAGACACAAAGCTCCCTCTAGCCTCATCACCAGGACAGACTACGCACCCAGTTACCTCTCCTAAGCAGATGCTCTCTCTCTCATAATAAACTGTCCTTCCTCTCGAGTTGGGATAGGACAGCTAGGGCCTGTCTGTCCCTGTCCTCTCAAGACCACCCTCATCTGAGAAGCAGCGGTTCACAGACATTAATGCTAAACGTGGCGAGAGCACGTGGTATCAGGAACTGAAAATCTGCCACTTCAAAAGAAGTCACCTGATATGCACACGTCTCTCAGAACCAGCAGGACAGGCGGAGCCAGCTGCCGCAGACTAAGCAGTGCCAGCCCCTCCTTACTTTGTGGTCTATGGTAGCCATGCAGTGGCCAGCTTTCTGTGTGTCCTTCTGCTTCCTCTGGGGCTCTGTCACCCCCAGCCTGCTGCTCTCCTCTCCAGCTGCCGGAGCTGAAGGTAGAGAGAGAACTTCCAGTTCAAATTCGATCACATGGTATGCAGGCGCAGCCGGCAGGCTGATGCTCGTGACCTTGTCAGACGAATGAACTCGGAGCGACGCATCAGAAGCTTTTTCTAGGAAAGACAGAAAAAGTCACTCTAACACGCTCCCTGTTTCCTGTTTCCCTGTTCCCTTCTCCTCCAGCAGGCGACAGGCCCAGCGGTGACGCTCCGGCCCGACTCCTGCTGCTCCTCTGCGCGCGCAACAGTACGTGTGGGAAGGACGGGGGGACGGGAGAGGCGGAAAATGAGGAACGAAAGCCAGCTGATCACAGCCCGGAGAACTGTCATTGTGCTCGGACAGAAAGGGGATGCTTCCTGCGTGGCCCACCCAAGCACTGTGTGTCCCCCTAAGCAGCGTGCGCCCACCCTGTCGCATCGCCGGAACGAGCCCCGCCCGGTGGGGAGCAGCAGCCTTCCCTCCATACCTCACGCCTGGGGGTTGGGGACACAGGACGTTTTCAGGGCCTCTGACCAGTGCTGAGAAAGGCAGATTTACTTTTGCTTTGTGGTGAGCGGGTCTGGGGAGGGCTGAAGGAGGCTGGCGCCGGGAGGCACCACTGCCAAGCGGAGGCCCGCACTGCATCACCAGTCCCTAGTGTACGGTCAGGAGTCCCGTAGCAACTGAGTGTGGTGCCAGGTGGGGACTGGACTCCTCGGTGGGTCGCTTCGTACATTACATAAACGTCTAACCACCACACTGTACCCTGAACCCAGTATAAAATAGTATTGAATGTCAACTCTAATTGAAAAAACAGAAGTCCCTCGCAGGGTCGGCGCCGCCTGGCCACGGAGCACACACACGACTCAGGCCACCGCCCACGCAGGGAGAAGCGGGCCTCGGTGCCGCCCGAGGACGCAGGGCCGACAGCTCCCTACACCCTCGCGGTGTGACGGAGCCGAGGCCACCCCGGCCAGCTGACGGCGGCCTCACCTCTCGTGTTAGAGTAGATCACTGCTCTGCTGTCTGCGTGACACAGGATGAGCATGGCTTCCGCGTTGCTGAGCTGGAGGCTGTCTCCGTTTTTTACTGTATAATGGCCAGTAGTGACAGTAAACTTGACCTTCTGAGGAATACCAGCCAAAAGGCTATCTGAAGGGAAAGAGACACCAATGAGCAGCACTGTCAACCAGAAGTGCCAAGGGCGGGCCTCCTGGGCAGTTAAAGGGCACTGGTCCTTCTGGAACAGGTGGGCTCCCTTCAGAACCGCCCCGACCACCCGCCAGCTCGCTCTGCTCCCCTCCCCCAACTCGCGTCTCCATTACATGGACTGCAGGCTTGAGAGGCCCTTGCTGGGAACACGAGAACCTGTGGGCCTGAAGGGTCTCCTCACCACCCTGGCTTAGAGAGCTGGGGACCACAGGAGCAACCGTGTCTATGAGGGACTCGAGCCGTATGTGCCGCTGAGTAAGAGAATCAGCCGGCGACGTGAAGGACAGACTGACGAAACGGAACGTACTGCCACTGGTCAGGACTGTCCAAGGCTTTCCTAGGTCAGGCCTTCGGGTTCTCTGGTTTAGAAACAGCCTGTCAAAGGTATGGCTACCGGTTCCTCCTACGTGGAGATGAGCTGAGGTTTCTGAGAATCTCACTCCGGGGAAGGCGGATGGAAGAAGGGAAGACACAAGAAATGAGGACTAAATGGACGAGAGGGATGGGGAGGCGCGGGGCACAGAGGGGGCGGGGCGCTGGGGCGGAGGCGGGACGCCGCCAGCCTCACCGGCCCCTCCCAGGCCCTGACGGCGACTAAGCTTATGAGCTTTTCTCGCCCCAGGTCCTGACGGAAGAACCGCTCAGGACACTGTCGTGTTCGGTATCCGCGGACCTTCCCTGGTGGCCGTGGGAGAAGTTGGAAAGCAGAAAAATAGGGAGCATGGGGGGATTGCACAGAAAGAATGCTGTCCTTGGCGTCTTTCAAATGGAAGAAATGAGCCAATAAATACCTTGCTCCGGCCTAAACGACGGAGACTTTCACTTGCTACTGTTTTAATTAAGTGATGTGTGGTCTTAAATAATTTGTTTACACCGATCCTTTCCAATTTTAGGATTTAAGAAAAAGGACAGCAGCTTTGAATTTCTGAAATGCCATGCTGGAGGGGCGGGGTCAAGTTTAATCAACGTTCTCAAAGGAGAAGACTTTTGGTCAGAGACTAACTGAAGTTTGCACTTAGTCTTTAGTCTCTGAAGTGGACTCTAAGCAGGCGTCCCACGCACTCGGTCTCTGCCGTGAACACCGACTGATGGCTCATTTTTCTCCTTTCTCAGTTTCACATACACCGTGTTTATTAAACGTGAAAGTCAGCAACTACAGGGAAGCAAATACTCAACGAGCGAGAGCACCATGAGCTCCCAACCAGAATTTCCACCACGCTAGCCCGAGCGTCTCTCAACGAAGGACACAGCGACGACGCATTGGTCTGACGGTGCAGAAAGGCCCCCTTCCACGTGACCCCGCGTAAGGGAGGGAGGTGCCCGCGGAACAAAGGCCCCAGTGGCCCGGGCACTCACCAGCCAGCGGCTCCACGAGCAGCTGCGGCTCCTGGGAGTACACGTCGTACTGCGCCAGCGGGTAGATGTGCGGGAGGACGAACCACACCGGGCCCAGCGAGGCGCACAGCTGCCGCAGCGTGTATGTCCCCGGCTCCTTGGCCTATGGTCAAAAGTGGCCACCAGAAAGTCGTTACCGCTTTCGTAACTGCGAGCTGCCCAGGAGAAGGCTGCGCCGCCGGCTCTGTGTGGCAGTGTCCCTGTCCCTGTCGGCCTCCGCACCTCCCCCCGCCCTGCGCGTGCGTGCCCACACGCGGCCGCCTGTCTGCGTGCCTGACTGCCGCCGACACTCGACTTTGTGCTCCTAGTACTGCGTTTTCAATGTGATCGACCTTTTTCTGAAAAGGTATTTAATGGAGCCATCCGGCATGAGACACAAGGCCTGCTCTAAGACTAACACACGTGACCAACGGCTGCACTGTCCACCGGCCACGTCCTCCTGGGCTGGTGGACTCAGGACACGCCGCAGGGGAGAAAGACCTGTGTCAGAGCGGGGCGGAAGCAGCTGTTTGACGTCCATGCAGCCGCAAAGGAAAAGGAAGTTTAATGCCAAAGTGTGCCATTTTCTCTGAAATCTCATTTTAACAAACGCAGCTGTATTTTAATACGAAGGGAAAAATCTAAGTCCAGTGAGGATGCAAAGCATTACCGATGCTAAGAACGTCACATAAAACGTACCAAATGCCTTAAAACTGCATGAGAGATTTTTTAAATGTCAGTCTATTTTCCTTTAAGGGTAAAAAGCAAACGAGGTGCGGGCGCCAGGCCTGCACTTGACCCCGACCGCACCGCGGACGACTCGGCAGGCCGGTGCCCATTCCTGGCCACCTCTGAGGTCAAGTTCCCCACCCCCAACACCTACCTGCGTCCTGAACGTGACAGTGTTGGCCCCCGGCTGCAGGGTCACGCTGCTGCACTTGAGCACGTGGGCCCCGTCCTCCAGGGCCACCGTCGAGGGCGTCTCCAGGGACGTGCTGCTCTCCTGCCTTCTCAGGAGCATGTGGACGTTTCTGCATATGATCCCTGTGGTGGTCAGTGAGTTATCGGAAGGGCTCCTCTCAAACATCTCGTACAATTCCAGTGCGGGCAAGCTGTTCGGGGACGCGGGGAACGGCGAGGGCTCCGTGGCGAAGTGAATAATCCCGTTGGACGTCTTGTGCTTGGTGAGCCACTCGGCGGTCTTCCGGTAGTTGTTCTTCTCGATGCTGAAGTGGACGTTGATGGCGATCTGCTCCACGTGCACGGGGACGGGCATCTGACTGCACACGGTCATCTCCACGGACAAAACACCGCCCACGTGGACCACGGCATTGGACGGGGTGAAACGGAGGTCTCTCAGTTGTGCAAAAGAATGCATAGGGAGCACGACCCTGTGACCTGGAAAACAGACCACTCGTAGAAGACACAGGCAGCGGCACGCGGCTGCGGGCGCGCGAGAAGCCGCGATGACGTTCGAGAGAGACGATTTAAAACCGCCCGACCTCGACCGTCTCCACGCACCGAAGAGCATTCTGCCGAAAGCAGAATGTGAACGCGCGCACAGAGAACGCGTGGAACATAAAATCGGAAGAAATTACGATTTACAAGTTCGGTTTTGGCAAACTTAAGAGAAATACAGGTCGACTAACTCCTTAGTTTCAAAAAGCAACACTTGTGAACAGTCCAGTCCCTAGAGCTATTTCAAGGAACTCTGGCCCTTTCTCACCTATATAAAGTCCTGGGCGAAGATGTCCGTGCCCCGCCCCCCACAGATCTAGAAACAAACCCTGGCGTTCGCAGCCTGTGAGTCAGCCCACAGAGCGGGGCCTGCCTCCCGGAGCGCAGGAGGGCAGGGAGGCCCAGACCCGCAGTCACTAAGGAAGACCCCACTGCTCTCTCCCGCCTCCTTCTACAAGCAGCTGTTTGTCTAGAAACCCACAGGGCTGACCGGGAGTATTAAACAGTAATCGACGAAGGGCCTTGCTGAGGTTGATGCTATAAAACCACAAGAAAACAGTGGACAATTACAGAACATTCTATTCACACAGAGAGGACAAGGAATGCCGGCAGGAAAAGCATTCCTGCAGTCTCGCATACATGTCACACACAGCAGACGTGGCACACGGCTCTACCAGTGACCAGTTTGGGCACACTGAAGAATCTAAAACCAACAGATTGATGCCATGCGCCCCCGAAAAACCCATGCAAATGGCTGGAGAAATATGGCAGTCAGTGACCCGAAGTCAAAACCTACGAAAACACTGGCTTTCAAGTAGTTAGTAGTAAATGCTGTGGACGAAACCGTGTTACCCCAGATTCTTAAGTTGAAATCCTAAGCCCTTCTCCCACTCCTGTCCCTGCCATGATGGGCAGGTTGGGAGGAGGAGCCTCACCAGAAGCCAACCCTGCTGGCATCCTGAGCTCAGCCAGCCTCCGGAGCTGTGAGGATATAAATGTCCGTTTAAGCATCCGGTCTGCGGCATTTTGCTCAGGCCACTGAGCTGAGACAGTAACTATTTTAAATCAGTCTTCTTGATAAACGTGACAAGCTAAATGCTACGGTAAGTCTAATCTTTCCCCCGGCATTGCCTATAAAGTACACATGCCAAGTTAGTTAGCCCGAATCTCCTGGTGGACACTCCCATGAGACAAATGGCTCCGTGTCTGTAGAAAGTCAGTCTTACAACCCAAATGTCACACAACTGATGAAGGAATAAACACAATGTGGTCCGTCCATATGACAGAATACCATTCAGCCATGAAAAAGAATGAAACGCTGACGCGCTACAACGTGGAAGAACCTTGCAGCTGCAAAAAGACACAGACTGTACGATGCCATTTACATGAAATACCCAGAAGAGGTATCTGCAGAGCAAGTAGGTTGGGACGATGGCTGCACATATATCCATGAATATACTAAAAGCCACTGCAAATCAGCGAGGTCTACCCTATGTGAATTCTACTTCAAAAAGTTGTTATATGTTAAAAAAAAAAAAAAGGTCAGTGTCTTGAAAAACAAGAAAAAGACATGGGAAGAACTATCCTAAGTTAAAAGAGAACCGAAATACAAAATCAAATGCAATATGTGATCCTTGATTAGACCCTGCTAAAAACAACATATAAAAACACTGAGATGATGAGATTTGAATCTGGGCTGAGGAGTGGCTGAGGCTAGACTGTGGGTTTGGGCGTGGTTAGGGGACCCCCTTGGTTCTCAGAAGACTGTGCTACTCTGTTTCTGGGTGAGGTGTTCCCCACGGACAGGGGTTACTTTGAAGTTCAACCAAAAAAAAGGAAAAAGGAAGAAGGAAGAAGGAAGAAGGAAGAAGGAAGACATAGATACGTGTTTGTTTGGACACAGATACGTGTTTGGACATAGATACGTGTTTGTTTGGACACAGATACGTGTTTGGACATAGATACGTGTTTGTTTGGACACAGATACGTGTTTGCTGTGGCGGGGGGGATGTTACCAGTTGAATCTAGGTGATTAGTATACGTTATACAATGTAGTATCCTTTGTGCTTTTCTATAATACTTGCAAACGTTCATAATGAAAAGCTTTAAGGGTCTCACCTGGGCTATCCGTCTGGCTGGCAAAGCTGAGTATCTCTTGGCAGAAGTACTTCCGCTCGTCTTCAGTTAGGTGGCGATCACTGGCCAACAGGCTGCTGCTCTGAAGGTAGCTGGGCACAGAGTCAAGGGGCCTGCAGACAGCACCTCTTCTCCCGGGCTGCGGGCACGACCGGCTTCCGCAGACCCCCAGAGCTTTTGGGGTGCAGCTCAGCCAGTAGTCTTTTTTCCTTTTTAAGTCATTAGGAACTCAAAAAGAGATCAACTATGTGGACTAGGCTTTAACTTATATTCCACACGGTTCCTATGTACAGGTAGGCCTTTTCTCGTAATCATTAGGCATTACTAAACACTCAATTGTGGGCACTGTCGCTATTCAAACAGAAAGCAATTTTCCAATTTCATGAAAATATTACACTCAATGCAGTGGTCCCCGACCTTTCTGGCACCAGGGACCGGTGCCCCTATGAGCATCTAATGCCTGAGGATCTGAGGCGGAGCTGAGGCGCTGACGCCAGCGCTGGGGAGCGGCCGCAGATGCAGATGAAGCTTCGCTTGCTCGCCCGTCACTCCCTCCTGCTGTGCAGCCCGGTTCCTAACAGACCACAGACCGGCCCGGTCCTCGGCCCGGGGTGTGGAGACCCCTGACTTAAAGGATACTTCTCGATCTGTCCCAGATGTTTCTGACATTCGGCCAGTTGCTTCCTTGTGTGTGTGACAGGTAGCGCCCAGCCCTCGGCCAAGTAATTTTTTAGGGCTCCTTGAAGATAGACTTCTGCCTTCTGTGGAGACTTTTTCCTCCTTGCAAATCAACAAACAGAAGCTTTCGTCATGGTTCACGATCACCAACAAACTCAGACGTGATCTGTCGCGACGCGGCCCAGACTTCTCAAGCCCGCCACCTGCGCATCATCCTCAGACAGCCCCTTCCCTGACCGCAGCCCTGGTGCCAGCACGCGTCAGCAGCACAGAACCGGACCTGAGACACGGCCTGCCAGCATCGTACACTGGTCAAAGAACCCGACAGCTGGACCTCGGGGTAAGAAAGGGAGGGCATCGTTCGCTGATTCATGCCGACGTATCAGAACGCCAAGGATAAAGGAGGTGCGGGATGTGCCCTCAGGGACGCAGCTAGTTAGCGAGAAGCTATGAAATTGGGGCTCAGTGCCACCTACCTACTGAAGACAGGAAAACACAGAAGCCGTCTACATGGCCCAGCTGAGAGGGGAACGTGGGCCGACTGTGAAACTCGGGCAAACGGCATGGAGCGGCTCTCCGAGCTTTACAGAGAACCAGGAAGAGTTGAAGTAGCAACGTTCATCACCCAAGGGAGCTCTCCGCAGTCCCAACTTAAATCTCCACGAAGTTCAGAACAAAACAAAGTTTAAAGCACAACTAGCGAGAACTTGCCAAAGTCTCGGTGACAACACGGGTTTCCTGGCTCTCCCCAGAGGGCTGGGACCCCTGAACTCAAGGGACGAAGGCCAACGCGGAGGAGCATCCTTGGCAGACAACCCAGATTCATCACCCGGCCACTGCGGCAACACTTCTCACTCTCAAAGCAAAATTTACACCTATCAAATTACGTGTGTCAGTTTTTCTACTTTCATGAGGCCTGGACCCCCAACACTCCTTCAGTAACTATCTCTAGCCGAAGATTCTTACAGCCCACCCGCCATCCATCCCCTGGAGACAGTGGCTGATGGTCACCCGGCCAGTCTATGGCCAAGCTGGAACCAGGACCCAGCTCTCCAGCTCCGGCCCACTGCGGCTGCTGGCCTCAGAACCTAGTGCTCAGGTGGCTCCACTCACGGCAGCGGAAGCTACGGCTTCTTTGCTCCTTTAACTAGTAACTCGCTCCTGAGAGAACACTGGATGGAGGCTCGAGGGAGCCAAATTCTAGCCCTGACCGCCGTCAACGCGCTGCTCCGAGCGCATCTGGAAAACCAAGAAGTTCACTTCGATCAGTTAAGATATTCTTCCTTGTTTCATCTAATGCAACTACTTAATCACAGACTTCGAGATACCACTTCAGACACGGTTCTTCTGGAAAGAAGTTAAACAGCCGTTCCCTTCTGTCTCTCTCCAGGGCTTTCCGCCAGCAGCTGCACTGCCAGACGGGTGTCTGATCTTCCACAGGCTGATTTTGTCACACACGTGAGAAATACGCTAAGTCTCGCGTCTTTTCTCCAGAATCCGACCCTAAAGCTGGAGCTAGACTGGGAATGTCCCCAGCACCTGTACACACCATCGCTCAGTCACGGGCCACCCTCTCTCACAGACGTAACACAAGCGGTTACGTCGCCAACATCCAGGCGTCCAGTCCTCCCAGGGAGCATTTGGTGTAAACTAGAGCAAATGCTACAGAACAAAATATTTAGAATGTACGTCCCGACTTAGACGCCACTGAATGTAGATCCTTAAATATTCTTTATTTATTTAATTAAAGAATCTACGTTCCAAAGAATTTATTTAACGTAGATTCTTTAATTAAATAAATGTAACTATAATACTACATACGTTACATGTAATACCTACACATACGTGTTATTCGTGACATAACTTCATCACGTTAATTTGATTAAATAGAAGAAATGCAAAGATCACTAACAGCTATGAAGAGTAACGCTAAAAATCTCTCCATGTGGTTTTCGAAGAAACCGAACCAGAAATGAGGGCGACCGGGTAACAAACTCTGCGTTTTTCACTGCACAGGCTGACGCGCGCGTCATACCAGCTCTACACACAACGACAAGTCTTCTCTTACTGCCCATGCGAGACGACTGAAATTCAGGGACGTTCAAAATCAATTACATGTAAAACTCTGCTAGATCCTTCCCGACGAACTTAGCAGATCGAATCCTCCCGACGCTTGTGTACATTTCGATGGCGGCATGGGACAGCTCCTGCGGGAAAGTAAAAACCACGTAACTCTGCACTTGAATTTCAACGCTAGATAAATCCCACATTTACTTACCCCGAGCTGAAGCCGAAGACTTTTTAATATAGCCTTCACGTTATTTTGTCCTTTGCATCTACTTCCGTGTTGAGTTTTTATGTCGTATGTGATTTGTACGAAGTCATTAACTTGTACGTAAAATTATGAAGCGTGAGGAAAAGCAACACGAACTCAGCAGGCACAGCACCTCTGACTGTCAGAGTGCCTGCCCATGTGAGTGACGCTTCTAGTCTCTTTCTCACTCTTTGAATGACAGGGACAAACTATCGGAGGCCACCGTCTAATGCTCCCGTGTTAACCGAGACCCAGGTACGCGGCTGCCTCACCAAGCTCCTGACTACACTGCACTCTGAGGTCTCTCCCAAACTCGGCCCTGTCCCCGCCCAAATTACTCCTCTGTTCACAGAGCTCACTGTCCTCTGTTTTGGTTTCTATGCCATCGAATGAGCAGTACCATTCGGAACAAAATTATAACTATCTGAAAGTGTTTTGTGCTTAATTATGGCACCATGGACATGAATAAACATCTGATGATAAACTATTCCATTCTTACCCACAACTCCCTAGGGCACCAAAGAAACGCAATGAGCCAACCGGAAGGAGGTCCCGAATACCAGCTCATCCCAGTTCCAAGGTCACGCAGTAGCGTCGGGTTTTCTGCCTTAGGTAGACGAGGAACATGAAATACTTACTAAGTAGTGTTTTTCAAAAGCTTCTACTGATGACAATGCTTCTTTGAGTTTCTTGTAAGGACTCTGAGCTGTGTTTGCTTAAACGGAAAGAAATAAGAGTTCTTATAGTCTCATCTTTTCTCTGTCCAGTCGTGTGAGTTTACACTGTCCCTCCCCTGCCCAAGGGAGATGACTTTATCTGACACTTGTGGAAATTACAAACATAGCCAGGCCCACCGAAACTGCGTAATTACCTACGTTCCTGTCTATTGATACATGCACGAAATAGTCTAAATCTTTCATGTAAGACTTTTATCTTTGACTGAGATGAGGATTTTTAAAAGCACATGTTACAAATCCTCTGATGGATTAAATTACTGTCAAAAGGAGCTGAGGTCTCAAGGTGAAACAGTGCAATATAAACATCATATACTTCCTCTCTCAAATGTGCTCAGTTTTTAATAGGAGTCCTTTAAGTGTTTTTCATTTCAGCAACAGTTTTGCTAAATCACATATGCTTACGACTACGCTCGCACCTAAAGGAACTAGCAACACTCTCTTCAAAGCGCTTCATTACCTGGGGGTAATATATCGAGTAAAGGAAATGGTCTGGCCATAATTAGAAAAATAGATCATCTGTAATTCGCAGGGTGAGGTTGGTGCATTTAAAAGTCACGTGGGCTGTAAAAAATCATGTTCAGCTCATCTAAGCCTATGAGAAACTCAGACACATTTTTAAGAACGCTTCCAACTATTTATGAAACTATTTCTAACACTTCTTCACATGACTAAAAAATAAAATATCCTACACATTATCCTGGTCAGCTAATACTGCGTGTAATTTCCCAAATGGTGAGTAACTGCACTGTCAGAGCTTAAGTCACACGAGCCATGTCACAGCCGAGCATCTCCTCAGCTGCCGCCATTCCAACTACAGGCGCACGTCTCAGAAAGTACCTGTCTCAGGCCGCTCAGCTCCCAAACCCGCCAAAAGATCAACCGTCCTATTGAGGTCTTCCGAGTTAGGTCCTTTTTCTGATACCAGTCCACACAGGTAGCCCAAGGACTTCAGCTGTTGAGATAAACCCACGATTTCAATTAATTTGCCACGAAAGTCCGCAGAGGATTTATAAACTTAAATATAAAAATTAAAATCCAACTAAGTTCTAGGAGACATTTAATCTCCTAACTGAATTCAAATTTAATTTCCTGTCTAAATGACTCTTATGTGAAATAGAAACACATCTCGCTGAGATCATTCCAAACTCACACCTTCCACACCGTAAGTCTGAGGGACTCTGAGGCTGGCAACTCTCGGCTTACGCCATTCACCCGCCTGCACTCGGCCAAGCTTTCAAGGCCCCCTGCTCGGTCTGCACGCCACGACCCCAGCGCCGGCAGGCCACCCTGCCGCACACCCAGGACTACCGTCAGTCACTTAAGCAGAAGCCCCTCTGCCTTTCCACACACTCCACGCTTCGCCTGTCTGTGCCCACCTCCACTGGCTGGCAGTGGGCCAGGCCTTCCGCACCGGCGGCAAGTGCTTGCTCTCTGGTACTGGCAGGGGACCACTGAGTCCCCAGCGGCTAGTCCCTGCGGCTACGGGACACACCCTAAAGTAACCAGAACCGCCCGCGCGGCCCACGGGCAAGGCCACGTCCGTGTCCGGGGCCGTTACCTTCTCCGTGGCATAGCTCCACAAGCCCACGGTGTGGGCACTGTTCGCGTCTAGGTGCGCGCGGTCACAGCAGCCTTCTATCCTCTGCAACACCTCCAGACAGCTCAGGAACACCCAGCAGTCCAGCGCGCCGGGCGGCACAGACACCTGGGAGGGCGCAAGAGCGGCCGCGTGAGGAGGGCGCGGGGGGGACGCGCCCACGCCCACACGCTCTCGTCCGCCCCCGGGAGCAGCCACCCAGCCCAATGGCGCCGTCGCCTGCAAAGCACAGGAAAGAAAAGGGGATGACAGCAATGACGTCGGTCCACCTGCGAACAGGAAGGCCGTGATCTGCGTCCAAACACGCGGCCTGGCTTTAGATTTCAGATGACGACGAGTGACTTGGCGGGGGTGTAACTTTCAGAAATAGGTTTTTTCAAGCTTATGAGAAAAGAAGCCTACGAAAAGGCCAGCTACCATCACTTAGTCTGAGATCTGGTCACAGCTCAGTTTGAAGAGCACATACTACGAAGGGAGGAAGCTAAGACCTCAGACGACTGCTGGTCGCAGGTCAGAAAGGTCCCATTCGAGTCTAGAAATGAGGACATTAAGTAGATACTAAATGATATTCAGGAATTACTGCTAATGTTTTTAGGCGTGATTATGTAAAAAAAGAGCTCCTGTTGCTCAGAGATATACACCGAAATATTTACACACAAATAAAACTCAATGTCTAGCATTGGCCTGAAAAACAAGCCAGGGGAAAGGGGACAGGGACGAAGATGACCTAAGTGACTGGCCACACGCCGGCTGGTAACTGTTGTCACTGGAGATGGGGCCCAGAGGTTCATTATAGCATCTTCTCTACCTCTGAGTATACTTGAGCGGTTCCATTAAAAAGTAACAGAATAAACGTAATATTATATAAAAGCATCTACTGTACGTGGTCGAGTCTAAGGCACATTTTTTCACATTTCAGCATCTCTGAAACAGGAATGTGCCTCACGATCAATGGCATCTGTGCTGCCTGCTTTCCTGGTGGCACTGACATCATGGGGTGTCTGACAAGTGGAGAGATATGCAATGCAGGCAAAACTGACTGTGTAAGGACTCCTTCAACGCACCGGGCACAAATAAGAGGACCTGGAACCAACTGGAAGAACCAGAGGGCGCCATTAAGCGACCCTATAAAAGCTGAATTGTCCGGTCTCTGAACAAGGCAAACTAAACTACTTAGATCCTTTGAAAAAGCAACATAGAAAAAAATCACGTGATCAGAAGCTACTTTCATAAAGTAGCACAACTTTCTCATCCAGACAATGGACCAAACCCAAAGGGACGCAGAAGAGCTGGTCACAGGACGCAGCTCTGCGGCCCCGGAAAGAGCATGTTCCTCCCTCCCCAACAAACCAGGGCAGGTCTGAGGGGACTGGCCTTGCCTCGAGGGGGCTCCTGGCTCTAAGGTGTCAGGTGACCTGGGTATCTGCACCTCACACGACATCACACAGTGCCAGTCCTGGGGTGGCGGGGCTTCAGCTACACACGGCCCCTCCCCTCAGGCACACACGGTTATTTGCCAGGGAGCGTGAAGGACACGCGCCAGGCAGGGCGCTCAAGGCGGGCACGGGGAGCTGCAGGAACGGGTAGCCAGTTGCAAGCCCCTGGTTTTCGGGACTGGAGTGCCCACACCCCTGGACGCTGGGTCCCTCTCCAAAACCCGCGGAGCGATAGAGGCGGAGAACAAGCAATAGACTCGTAGGACACATCTGTGTGCGTGGGGAGAATCGAGTCACACGTCGTGATGGAGACAGTGGGTTCCTTGGTGGGAAGGTTACACGACGATGTTTTCTCGGCATATGCTTTCTGCAAAGAGCAAGGGCTCCTCCGGTGAGTCTTAAGGATGGAGTGTGAGACGCAACGCCATTCATCAGCGGCGGGTTTCCGAGGGGTGAAAAAGGCGAATCCAGTGGCAGCCGCAGGCCACCGAAGCTCCAGCCTCCATCCTGGAGGCGGCTGTACCAGCACGAGGGCACGTGTGGACCGCAGGGGCCGGGCCCTGCTCTGCCATCTGGACGCCGTGCTGGCTTTTCCGGCTGAAACCGGAAGCGGCCGCCAGTCCTGCCCCCCGTGGGCGGGCACGACACACACAGCTGCTGGCCACGAGGTCTGCTCCATGACGACAGCGCCTCGACTGCCCGTACTTTCAGAGACTGGCAGCTTCTGGCATGTCCTACCACCCACCAGTTCAAATTTCAGTTTTCAGTGAAAGACATCCACACACTAATCAGTACGTCACATGACATCTCACGACACCTCTGATCTGCTGCTTCCTGGTGGCATTTACCTCTTATGTTGCCACACACGTGCATGTGTCCATCTTGGCCCCTCACAGGACCCCAAGCCAATACCCCGAAGGGACCAGCCATCCTGTTTCTTCTCCACACACTGCAAAGGCCTGACAGAGCTGGGCTCCACGACAGCCAGAACTTCGGTCTTGGGTCATTTAAGATTTGTGGAAATGTTCGTGAAACATATATATGATTGCACCATTTTTTGTTGCTTTAAAAAAAAACAAGTTACAAAATACATACAGTGAAATGTGTAAAAGACACAAATCCTAAGTTTAGATCTCAAGGAATATTTACATCTGTCACCACCACTCAATTCGAGGAACAGAGACCATTTCCATTATCCTGGAAGGCTCATTTGAGCCCCTCCCCAATAGAGACCCACCCCCCAAAAGGCAGCCGCCCCTATTCTGCCTGTCGCCGGCCATGCCTCTTGCCTGATGGCAAACGTCGCGTCAACCGAGGCCCACAGCACACATTCGTCTGCACGTGGCGCCCTCCGTTCAGCACGGTGCCAGCCCAGGCCAGCCCTGCGGGGCTGTCAGCAGCTTGCTCTGCTATCCCGCGGGCACTGGGCCTTTCTACGACATGGCACTATCCTTGGGTACCTGGGACGAGACTGCTGCGTCACAGGACAGGCGTGTGCTTCAGTTTAACCAGAAATTTCCCAAAGTGGATTCCCAAATCTACACCATATCACCAAAGTCAAATTCCCCCGTTTCTATACCCTCACCAGCCCTGGGTACTGTCCACCTTTTTTTAAAGTATTACTTTACTATTGAGGTAGTTTGAGAATTCCATACAAGTCCCATAAACTTCAGAAAAGAAGGTCATTCTGCAGCCCCCAGAACCACTCATACCTGTCGAATGACGGTGCGCTCATCCAGGGAGCCCATCCAGGTGCGTCAGCCCTGCTCCTACAGTAGTCAAGATGGGACACACGCCCTCGACCAACATGCCAGGATTGTCTAGTGGCCCGCACGGGTCTGTCCCAGAAGCCACACGTCTGCAGGCAGTGGCGGCCCAGAGGATGCTGAGCACCTCTCCTCGGACTTCTGGGCCACCCGGACAACCCCTTGCGAACGGCAGTCCTGTCAAAGCGACAGCCTCATCCACAGTCTCCAGTTTCTGGAGGCCCCTCCTCCCCCAGGACGGTGTCGCTGGCGCCGGCAGGAGCTGCTGTACCCCTTGCGAAGCCTAAAATCGAAGATTCTTTCCACTCCTTCTTTCGTTAAAACTGTATTTTTTACAAAGCCCAAATACTGAAAATCAGAGTCCTAAGGGAACCCCAGCGTGCCCGCCCCCTGCTGGAGAAGCATGGCTGCCGCGGCCCCCACTGGGAGCGCCGCCCGCCACCGTCCCCTCTGGGAACCCATCACTGGCCTGACGCGCACGACGGCCTGCTTCTGCTCCACCTCCAACTCTGTACACAGGGACACAAAACGGACGCCTCCTCTGGCTCACTGTGTGGTCAGACCGCCCGCTACGAGACCGTCCGTCTCAAGCTGGACGCCACTCCGCCACCTGCACACACCGCGGTGACTGTGCCCCGGGTCGTGATGGGCACGCGGGTTACTTCCAGTTCGCAGCGACGAAGAACCGCCTCGGGCCCTGCGCGCTTGCCTTTGGGCGCGCACGCGGACGTGCTGCTGTCCGCGCCGGGCAGGTGTAGGTGCTCAGCTCTGCGGACGCTGCCAACCCGTGTTAACCGTCTCAGCAACGAACGACCCTGCACCTCAACGTTGTCCTCTCGCCGCTGGGCGACTATGCGCTGACGGCCGCGACACAGCTGCTCAGTGCGCTCGACTGTGCGTTTCCCCGTCATGCTTGTTCCCCGCCCCCAACCCCGTGTTGGCCACAGTGCCTGGCAGACGACCAACGGTTTCTCAAAGGATGCTCAGCAGCCCTTTTCCCTCTTCCCAGAGCCGTGGACTCTCAGTGGCCTTCCCCAGTAATGCCCTTCATCTGCACGGACGCCACCTCCTGTCCACACCTCCTCCCGGGCCAGCTCTGGTCCTCACAACTCTGGGCCACACGGTGGCCTCCATCTGCCCACTGAGGACCCCCGCGGGGCACCTGGTACGTGGCAAGCACCCAATGACCCCGAGTCACAGTCCTCGGCCACACCTCTGCTTCCGTCCTCTGCGGGGCACCTCAGGACAGCAATCCCCACCGGCCAGCCTGGATGGCACACTTTATCTCTTTCCTTCGCTTAATCTGGAAGCTTCTACCACATGCGGCCCCTGCTCACAAACCGGTTGGCCGACTGGCTGCAATAGCCTCCCAGTCTCCGGATCAGGTGGCTCTTCTGGGACCCTGAGCAGTCCTGACCCTTCTCGGCCTACCCTGTCTGTGCACATAATCACAACCCAAGCTGACGAAAGACAAGTCAGTGCTGAGAGAACGCATTAAGAAAAAATCATCTGGGCGGTCACTGTAACAAGCAGATCATGGCCTTCTAGAAAGTACCTTCCTTTTATTGTTCTCACTATTTGGTAAAGAATAAAACGCAGGCATTGCTGGTATAACTGAAAATGGGGAGATCTTTCTGAAAGGCAATGTGACAGTGTACGCTGAACGCTTCAAGGACACACGGCTCCTGAACCAGCAATCCACCTGTGCGACCACGTCGCATGGAGGTGACACGCTGGACACAGGCGGTGGTGGTGGCAGGGCTCAGGCAGCCTGCTCAGCACAGGACTGAGCCATCGAGCCGTCGCCGCCGCACGGCCGGGCCTCCAGCCGGGAGAGCAGCTGCAACGCTCCTTCTGTATGTGTGTCTGGGTTTTCCAAACTTACACAGAGAACAGAGTCGATTTTTGGTAAATGGAGAAAAAACTGTGTAAGTGTTGTAGGAAAAAAGCAGTCTGTGATGGCGCCACTGGCACTCACGCAGAGCCGGTGCTGTGATGCTGTGGACGCTCCTCCCTGACCCCCGACAGCTGTCTGGAGCAGGCACAAGGTCCCCCTTTGTGCATCTGTGATCAGGGGAGCTGGCCCGAGGCTCTCCTTGGGCACCCCTGGGGCGTGACCACAGGCCCCACTGCAGAGGTGGGGCCGGTTCCCACGGCATCTGGCCACCACTCGTTCCCACGGCATCTGGCCACCACCCTTTCTCCTACTCCGAAAGATACTTTAAATCAACTGATTAATCAACCTGGAAGTTACCAGAATAAGCCTTACAAACCACAAAAGCAAAACACGTACAGCATTTTCTGCTACAGATGTCACAATTAGAAATGCACGAAACAATCACAATACTTATGCTTTGGGCTTAAAAAGGACTAACAAACATAAGTCAAACCCTAAAATAACCACACACCAGCCCAGACTGCAAGCCAACCAAGTCCCTGGCCTCTATCTCCACAGCTTCGCCCACGGCCAGGGATGGCCGTGTTCCAAGCCGCCTTAGCCATGTGTGTCAGAAGCCAAAGATCAACACTGGCCTCTGGCCACTGACATGAATATGAAAAGCAATCCACCAGAAAGCCAGCCCGGATGCAGGAAAGTGAATCTATCTTTGAAAGAAAAATCAAATGCATAAAATTAAGTAAATAACTTTGTTTTTTCACTTTTGAATGTTTCCAGATTTCAAAAGAAACTAAGAATAAACTTTCCAACTTAAGCACCAACTGCAAAACGTATTTAAGACATAATAACCCTCCCACTCAAAAAAATCGACTTAGATGAGAGAAGAGTTTAAATTTTGTGCTTGAAGTGTCACATGATGTCTAGTCTCTAAAAACGCCAACACGTAAGTGTCCGTGCAACGGTCAAGAAAACGAGACGAGGAGGCCACGCCAAGACCACGCCAAGACGTGGCTCGCACGAGGGCTGACGACGTGCCCGGTGCTCTGCCACACTCCCTGCACGCGTGCCATCTCACGTGTCCTAAGAGCCAAATGGCAGCTCCCAGTCCGCCTCCACCTTGATGGGACCCACGTGTGGACGACGAGCCAGGTCTCAGTGGGCAGGGATCACTCAGTGGGACCCGCGTGCCTGGCTCCAGAGTCCATCATCCTCCAGGCCTCTGTGCCAGGCTGTCTTCCTAAAGCCCTCACAAAGGACACTTGACGAGACCAGAGGAAAATGGAGCACCGCATGCCCACGGCATTCAGTCAGCTGCCACATGAGAGAGCAGACGCCTCGCGAGGGCTGCGGGCTTGTCCCAGGAAGAGCCGAGTCCCAGGCGGCCTAACAGGAACGGCGCACCTGAGGCCAGGGCACCTCGCGCGCATGGAGGACACGGGGACACCGCCGCGTGACGATGCTCTCTCTCAATGGCATTGGGCTGTGTGCAGCCTGAGGAAAGGAACAAGGTGGTCATCAGGAAGGACAGAGGCTGAAGGGGCGGACACTGGGCGGTGCGTCCTCACCTTGCGCTCAACACGCAGTCCAGGTCAGCTCCTCGCAAGGGGGAGCACAGCAAACGTGATTCAAGTGGGGAAAGAGCAGGGTGACGACGGCTGCTTCGCTGGACAAGAGGCAGGGAACACGCCGCGGAGGACACTACTGCGCCTGCAGCGAGGCCCAGCCCGGGGCTGAGGGCACGGGGACGCAGCCGATGAGGCGCTGAGCCCAAGCCATAGGCACGGTCCTCTTTCCGGCCCAAGGGCAGGCAATGGCCCATTTCCATTCCCTCTCCTGGTGGCCAGAGGCCTCAGAGGACTCGGGACACAGGCTAAGGCGAGAGAGGACTGTGTGCGCTGGGGGCACCGAAAGAGGCGGTGAGTGCGCTGCGGAGTGAGCGGGCACCACGCGCACCACCTGCAGCCCACGGCCTATCTGGACTCCCCAGTGTGAGGGGGGCCCCGGGGGGACAAAACACCGGTGAGCGACACGGCAGAGGAAGAGGCGTCACCGTTGCTAGTCTGTCCTGGGTCCTGGCCGGCCATCCAGATCCACCTCGCGCAGTCCCCTGCCCTCCCGTCCCGGC
This sequence comes from Pteropus medius, assembly GCF_902729225.1. Classification (NCBI taxonomy): domain Eukaryota; kingdom Metazoa; phylum Chordata; class Mammalia; order Chiroptera; family Pteropodidae; genus Pteropus; species Pteropus medius. Next base: position 38,811,807 of record NW_024355205.1, on the reverse strand, counting down.
TGTCCTCAGCTGTCCTCAGCTGTCCTCAGCTGTCCCCAGCTATCGTACATAACACATCGACGGCGCCCTCGCCCTCCAGCTTCCAAAATGCCTAGAGAAGGACGGGTCGCAGTGCGGCCTCCCCAGGGCCAGGGCCCTCGCCAGCAGCTTCCTCGCCTCTCTGCAAGGTGGCAGCCGTGCTGTGTGTGACTAGTCAGCTTTCTAAGGCAAGAACAAGAATCTGGGAAAGAGTCTTAAATCCTTGAGTTTGTGACAGAGGGCGCACAGCACTGAGCTGGCCTGGCTGTATGGCTTCCCGTACCCGTCCCAAGCTGTGCAGCTCTGCGGGATACACCTGCCTGGGGTCACCCCATCTGAAGTGCCAAGCGTGACCTGCCCTGACCCTACTCCGTGCTCCTTTTCCCTGAGTAAGACAAAATCTGTACCCTAGGCGAAGTCTCCCGGCGCCCGGCACAGGCGGCCGGCCGCTCAGCCCGCGTGCGTGGCAAGGCGGAGCGGCAGACGCGGGATCCAAACCTACTCAGTCGGAGCTGCCGAGAGCAGTATTTCGAGGTGGCAACTTATTTTGCCTCGCTTGTTTGATTAACTAAGGCAAGAAAAATAATTTGATAAAAACTCTTAAATTTTTGAGTGTCCACTCCAGACCCACCTTCCTCATCTGTGAAGCGGAACCAGAGCGCTCACTGAGTCTTCACCGGGGGCACGGGCTGGGGTGCCTATGAATCCTGCGAGGACATGTGACCTTCTGGACGTGCGCACGTGCATTTTCCCGGGTAAAGGGGCCGCAGCCACAAAATGGCGGGACCCCAGAGTCGCCGAGGTCCCCTCAGGGCACGGCCATGTTTGTGATTCTATGGCAGGGAAAGCGCTCAGGAGCCGGGTGAACGGCCACCTCAGACACACAGCGGTGAGGCTCACTGACCGGTCTCCTTCACCCACACACACGCACACGCACACGCACACACGTACTCGTCGTGTACCTTCCGTGGAACTTCGGCCACTGCGCGGCCCGTGTGCCCCACGCACCGTTACCTGCGTGGCCGCGTGCAGCGCAGACGGCCGAGATAAAACCGACGCGGGGCGTGCGTGCCCATCGGGTGAGCGGCCCAGCAGTGAGTGCCTGCTCCTAGGAGCACGCCACAGGCGCGGTGACAGCACGCCACAGGCACGGTGACAGCGAGGCGGCCCAGCAGGCCTGCTCGGGCCAACGTGAGCCCCAGCACGCTGAGCGCGGAAGCCGTGTTCTCCGGCAATTACGTAATCAGCGTCCAGGGTAACGGCGAACATGCTAAGCCCGCGGACGTCCCGAGGGAGAAACTGTCCTGGGCGCCCGTGTCCGGGCCGGGCCGTCGGGTCGGGCTCTGTGCGGACCGGGCAGGGCGGGCCGACTCACTTCTAGGAGCTGCAGCTCCTGCACACAGCTGTGCAGCAGCTCGAGGGCGCGCTGAGCCACCTCCCACGGCCTCTGCAGGAAGAGCAGCAGGGTGCACTGGCGAGAGAACAGGTAGCTGCGCAGCTCCAACAGCGTGGCTTCTTGCCTCTGAATCAGTTCGCGCTTCTCCATATCTATGGGCTTTCGGAGGATCAAGCCGTTCCAGCTCTTCACCGGCTGGCAGAAAAAAGTCAGCCAGTTGGCACCATCTAAACAAACACACAGCATGAAAGGCGCTGACTGTGCATCCCCTCACCTGACCCCCTCTCGGGGCTCCGGAACCCATGAACCGACGGGTGGCTGAAGGCGAGCTGCCCCCGACCACTGGCCCACCCCCTCGTCTGGCGTGGAGCCAGTCTGGGGACGTGGGGACAAGGCAGTTACCGCCCGCGCCCCCACTTGGGATGCGGCATCTGGTGATGAGCACAGGGGTACACGGCCTGGGCCACAGGCATGCTGTCGTACCAGGCCAGAAAGCCGTGGACAGCCCAGCGGCTGGGGGCCAGGGGCCGGGGGTCGGGGGCAGGGGCCGGGGGCTCGGACACTGTGCTCAGCAGGCTCCAAGGGGAGGCGCAAGGCCTGAGCTGGAGGGGGGCCTGCTGGCGGGCCTCGCGGGCGGGCCTGCCTGCCTCCATCTCCACCTTCTTCACTCGTCTGACCCCACTGTCGACTACCTGGGCCCCACTCCTAGAGGAGGGACAGCAGGCACAAGGGAGACGTAGGAGCAGCAAGCGGAGGGGCAAGTCCTGCTTGTCAAAAATATCCAATGAGGCTTCTGATTTTAACTTCGAACTCCAAGACACAAACGTGTTTGGAATAAACACGTAAGAATCTACAATAACAGGTCATTCGATCTTTACAAAAACAAACAAAAAAATTCAATCTATTTTCCTCGCCCCGAAAGGGAGACGTCCTAACCGTTCCACTCTACGGCCCTGTCGGGGAGCGACTCGACCCTGGTGGCTGACGAACCTGAGAATCTAAGGTGTGACCGCCACCCACAGCACCTCAGCTGATCTGAACTCGGAGCTGTCAGGGCGCACGCCACGTGAGGTGCCCAGCCCGCCCCAGCGGGTCCCTACACCAGCAGGGCCCTCTGCTGTCCCCACCCCCAGGATTCTCCTGACTCACCTCCACCTTCGAGTCAGGCCTCTGTGCCGATGCTGCCTGCTCAGAGGGCCCCCCGCACAGCCCCGTCTAAAGTCAAACAGCGCCTCCCGCCGCCCGCCCCTCACCTGAGCTCTTCCCCGCAGCCCGCTCTCAGCCTTGGAGTTAATAAGCATCTCTCTCTATGCCTGTTCCCCCTCATGTAAACTCCATGAAGGACGGGGTTCTGTTCGCTCCCTACTGTATTTAGAACAGTATCTATTAAATGAAGGAACCGAAGTGAACGATCTCATCATTCGGCTGCAAAACTGGGTCCGGGTTTACCGCTGGATTTTAAATCGCTCCGGATTTATTTTAAAACAGAGAACAAGTAAATTTAAGAAATATGTAAGATATTTAAAAGATATATGTGTATAACATAAATACGTGAAACATCAGGAATGTAATTTTACCTCTTCTAAATTGTAAAAATTAGATTAGTAAATACTTTGCTTTGGTTGTATGTTTCTATTTGTGTCTTAGCAAAGGGAAAGATCCAAACCTTGACTTGATATAAAAACGTTTGGAGCGGGAATCATCGGTGGCATTTCGTTGCCACTCCCGGAGCACGGCTGGCGCCCGGGGCTCGAACGGGCTGCCCCAGGCCCTCACCCTCCCGCCAGCTTCCTAGCAGGCACCACGGCTCCCTGGGACCACTCCTTCCTTCGGTCATCATGACAAGGGTTCTCTCAAAAAGAACACCCAACAAAGATGTCTATGACAGCCCTATGTGTGGGGGCGAGAGCAGAAAGAACCCGAACGTCCAACACCAGGGGACCCCTGAACAAACTCACGAATCCACACCGTGAAGCTACGCGGCCACGAACAAACATAACAGAACCTCATCCGTTAACCTGGATGCCTGCGATGGGCCGTTAAGAGGAAGGACAAGCTACAAATGTCTATGTAATACGATGCCATTTCCATCCAAATAAATATCAACCACGAAACAGTGGGGACAATTATAACCTTTCTCCTTGCACATGGTTTCACTGGGCCAATTTTGTACTTTTAAAAGAACTTAATTATCGGAAAGTTTAAAGTTCATCAACACCCATTATATAAAACTGTGTCATATAAAGCTCGCTCCAATGAACACTCAAACACTGTGAAGACGACCGCACGATGGAATGAGGGCTCCGGCTCGCACGCTAGCCGGGAGGCACAGACTCAAGTGTCACTGGCCAGCACTAAGTTGCGAAAATGACAATAGCTAGAAAACGACTTCTTAAATGCTTTCATTGCTCAGGACTCTTCTGAAAGTGAAAGTGACTAATTCTCAATTCTCATTTCGCTCCCCACCGGAACCATGAAAATCCATCCTACGTAATTTACAGAAAAGCAGTAATGAAAGATGGTATCATCGCGTGCTGGCTAACTGGCATCCTCGGACTATGGGGAAGGGGGAACGGCGCTGACAGAAGGGTCTGCTTCTCAAACGTCGCTACTCACCGCCAGCACCAAAGTTGACAACGTACTGAGAAAACAGGGCGTCCAGCTCGTCATACTGCACCAGCGCGTCTTCGAACTGCTGCAGCATCTCGAAAACGAAGGCAAGCTCCTCCTGCTCGCCCGACAGAGTTTAAAAAAAGCAAAAACACATATCAGCGTTTTGAAACACCGCTATTAAAGGTTACAGCGGAGAAAAGCAAGAAGCACTGTGAATAACGCGTATGCTGTGCTGAGTAAAAACCAGTTTGATGACACGTCAACATTTCCGCAGACGCAGGGAGGGGAGTGGACAGGAGAAGGCCCAGAAGAGTCCTGGAGCCCCCGCGACCTGGTGGCGGCAACGGGACACCAGTCGCCCTCGGTCCTCGGTATTCCCCTTGCCACCTCAGACTCACGCCTTTAACTGGAACTCTTCCAGGTGGAGGAGCTGGCCCCGTCCCCACTCACTCATTCAGCCGGCTACTTATTCAGACCTACGTACGTTCACATCTATTAACTTTATTCCACGGGTTAAAATCGGTCTGTCACTATCCACTTTGTCGCACGAGCTGTCCCAGCTTGGGTCCCGGGGAGACCCCTCTAGGTGGGCCCCCATCCTTTCTGTGCGCTTCCTCACTTGCTGGTTCTACGAGATACTCTGGGTCCCTCTGGTATCTTCCCTGCCCAGGCCTGGAACCAGCCAATCTGCAAGGAGCCCCGGCACCTTTTAGTGGAGAATGGAGTTTAGAAACCAAGATCCTGGCAGTAGGTGTACTCACTGGTACTGAGGTATCACATTTTCTAGGCTGTCAGAGGACAGAGCTAGAAAATGTAAGTATGCGGTGTGTACTAAGCCTCAGGACGCACGTACACATCCGTATTTCCGAATCGACCTATCCATCCGTCCGTCCATCCATCCATCCATCCATCCATCCATCCATCCGCCCGTCCACCCGCCCACCAAACCATGGGCTCACACTGACATCTCAGATTCCAATCCAATACCGCTGGGTTTAGACTCCCCTCCCCCTTGCTCGTAACTCTTAGAAACTAGGTTTGACAAGCCTGAGGGGTGAAGAGACAGGCAACGTGGAAGCTCTGTAGGCCAACCGCACACGAAACCCCCTCACGTGTACCAATCATCCGATGCAGCACATACAAAGCAAGCATCAGGGTGAGAGATACACGTCGCACGTTTTCACTGGAACTGGTCTTTTATTGGTTCCGAGTGCATTATTTCTTCGGTAGTTAATACACACGTGATATTTAAGTGTGAAAATTATGCTTTTTCGGTCAAAATATGGTGACTAAGGACAAAGAACCCTGAGAGCGACATTCTTGTCACTCTGCGTGCCAGGAAGGTCCCCACGCCCCTAATCTGTACCACCGCACGTCCCTTTGTTCACTTAAAACTTTTCTTCTTAAAACGGAAAAAGAGCTGTTATAATGACAATTGAAATATGTAGCCATCGTGTAAGCTGTAACAGAGAAACCAGCTTAAGGACTGTCTCTTACGGAAACCCGGACTGTGAACAAGAGGAGGAGACGCCTCAGGAAGTCACAGCGGGGCCAGGCGGGTGGCACCTTTCCCATCGAGACCGCCGCCACTGCAGGACTCCCCTGCCCACGGCGCGTCCAGGGCGGACGCCCCAAGAGGCCCGAGACACTGATGGTCCCAGGAATACTCTGAGGACAAGGCCAGCTGCCGGCCCTGAAGCAGCAGGGAGCAATGTCAGTCACCAGGGAGACCATCTCTGGTCCCCCCCACCACCCACGACAGGCCAGGAGATGGAAATGTCTGTCAGCTACTACACTGGTCTCGAAACAGCAACAAAAATGAGCAGCAGAGATCCCCCTGACTCAGAAAGCAGCGGCGCGAGGGCCGGGCGCGGCTGGGCCGGGCCGGGCCGGGCCGCAGCAGCAGGTACCTGGACCATGAAATACTCGCAGAAGCTCCAGCCGGGCTCCGTCCTCTTCTCCCTCAGGGTCCTCATGTCGTCCTCGAACTTGCCCAGGTTCTTGGTAAAAGACATGAGCAGCAACGTCCTGAGTTTGGTCAGGAAGGCGTTCCAGGACTCCTGAGTTCGAGAAGAGTCCTTCAGGGGGTCGGAGAGCACGACACACCTGCGGAGACACGAGCGGACTACCTGGAACGTGCTCTCCGAGGGCGCGCGGCTCCACCCCGCGGCCGCGCCTTCCCGCAGTGCGTGCTGACCTCCCCACCCCGTCCCCACCCCGTCCTCTCGTCCTCCCGTGCTCCCTTCCTCCCTCCCGTCCTCCCTCCCTCCCTCCACTGGTGAAAATCATGAGGCGAGCGCTGAGAATCCAGATTAGGAGAAGGCTCCACGCCACGTGGGCAGAAAGCGCTGCTCCAAAGAGCTGCTGTGGAAAGAACTGGAAAGGAGAGGGAGTTAAGATGGGTCTTAAGACTCTGCCTCCACATTCTCTGCAAAAAAAAGCAATCGTGTCACAGTCGGTTCCCAAATCTCTTTCCCCCGTCCCCCTCGAAAACCCCTTTTGGCTGCTGGACATAATAAATTAAGATTCCTTGGCAGGGAGCGTGAGGACGCCACACCTCGGTGCGTCTAGCTGCCCCGCCTCCGCTGTCCCGCTCCCGCTTCGAGCCCACGGAGCTCCTTGTGCTGTCCCCTCCTGTCACCGCGCGTACTCCTATTTGCCCTTCGAAACGCAGCTCACTGAAGCCCCACCCAGCTGCCCCGCACTCTCAGCTGCCGGGACGACACTGGTCCCCAGGAAGTGCCATTGTTAACACGTCCTCTTTGTGGGTCTGTCTCTCCCTCTAGACTGTGAACCCCCACCCTGAGCGTGTCTGAGGACAGGGGTACAAATAATAAACAAGGCTTAGAAGAACGAGGCTTAACACATAGGGATGATAAAGTCTCACCACAAAAAGACTGTACCCGGGCTGCAAAAACACTGCAGGAGTCCCCAGAGGACCTGGGGACGGCAACGTGTCCCACAGGCTGGACAGGGCAACTCTCTTTATCCTTGAAAATAATTTAGGAAGATGCAAAAATCTGAACTCAGAAATAATGCTCGAATCCTGATGTAAGCTTCACCATCGCTCCTCAGTTAATATTTTACCTGAATTACTCACAACAAGCGAAATGAGCAGATTTTAAGCTTCATTTCTCTGTGGCCCTCATCCCCTCGGAGGAAGAGCTCACTCTGGAGACTCAGCCCAGTCTCAAGGGTCCACAGGTGAGACACCAGCACGAAGAAGAACACTGAAAAGCCGGGGGCTGGCTTTAAGTGCTGTCACTCCGACCCTCTGGGGACTGTTTCTTCCTCTGAAGGACGGAGGGGTCCAGCCAGCTGACTCCCAAGGTCCCCAAGGGGTACTATGTGCTCATTCACTACTGAACTGCCAGAAGCCACCAGCTCAGCCGTTTATCCACAAGGCCTCTCAGGGGTGTCATCACCAGCACTGTTCCTGACCACACAGAAGGAGACACAGACGAGATCCGCCCCCAGGGCTGGATGGGACGGGAACTGCCCCAAACACCAGCCTCGCAACAGTACCTGCCCAGGCACCTGGCTCTCAGCGATGACGGACTCGTTACGTTCTCTAAGCCTTGCTACGCCCTTCAACTCTCACTGCTTCTAGATCTTTTATAATAAAAAGCACGATGCTTCAGATATGCACACTGGGTCTCGACAGCTAACTCAGGTGGGGGGAGCCAAAGTGGCTCCTCAGGTCAGGGCCGAGCTGGAGGAGCAGCGTCCTCGGCGTCCAGTCCGCCACTCACAGAGGTGCAGCGGACCCAGCCCTGGGAGCTCCGCCAGTCACGGGGACTGCTGCAGGCACAGACGACTAACAAGGCAACGCTCTGACTTCGCCATACTTGCCCAAAGCCTAAAAAATGCACAAAACCTCTACGGAGCAACTTTCCTTAGAGAGATTCATCCCAAGGACATAATAAGGATGTACATAGCGTCAGAGCTGGAGTGCTGCTTACGACAATCAGCAAGCAATGACTTGTGAGCCCAGCCGAGGGCCGTATGGGTAATTTATAGTATATGAACATGATGGAATATTGTAATAGTAACGGTGCAGAAATATATTTATCATTAAAAGGAAAAGTTACAATGTATTTAGTGAAAAAAGCAAGTACGAGACATTACGCATAGTATTTTGCGGGCACACACGGATGTATGCAAAAGAGAAAAAGTCTGAAAAACAAACCAAATACTAAGAATATCTATTTTCTTTTTGCTCATTACCTTTTACTAATAAGTCTATAATGAACATGTAAATATTTCTAGTCAAGAATTAAATACAAGATTAAAAATACAATAAGCCACTTCAGGACAAAGTGTTCCAATATTTCGAAAAGCAGAAATTATACTGTCAAATAAAACAATTGTCAACACAGATGTTACTAAATTCAAATTTATAAAAATCTGAACCAGCTTTTTACATTGAAAAATAAACATTTGTCCAAGGTGACTTTGCAAAGGAATGAAAATCAAAACGTTAGAAGGCATGTTTAAATAGTGAAGATAAAATGTTAAAAATTTCAGTAAGTTAAGTTCTACATGTAAAGAATAGTCGTTAAAAGCAACTTACTTTTAAAGGGGCTCACCAGAAACATACTTCTGGCAATTAGATAAAAAAATATAACGTAAGTTAAAAGTAATCGATAGGCACTTTGAAAATTACTATATAACTCGAACTTTCCTCAAGTTCCGACTAACACGCTCCATTAATACCAACTTATTCACCTAATAAAATCCCAAACACACGATTCCTTCGTTCTCCAGGGCCATCTGGGCGTGCCTTTCACCGCTCCTGGTCCCCGGGCCCTCCGGCCCGCCACGCTCCGGGCCGTGGCAGCGACCTGCTCTGCCTTCCCTGAGAACAGAAACGCCGAGTGCCCGACGGCAGAGGGAAGCGGGCGCTCGTCACAGAGCACCTTGTCAGGATGCTAAGCCGATTCCTTCGGGATAATTTATGAACAACAGACCTTAAACAAAAACTCCCACAAGTCCAGATTCCACGAAATTTCTCTAAGATAAACCATAAGCTCGACAATCTAATATTTCATTCAAACTATAAATAAAGAAACATTTTGAACATTACCAGAAAGGAAGCCACATGTGGCTCCTGGTGGCCCTGACACAGGACGAGTGGCAGAGTCAGTTGGCCAGGGCAGTCTGGCTGGCACTCCCGGCCACAGCCCCAGGGTCCCTTCCCTCAGCTCCCTCAGCCCCGCCCTGTGCTGCGTTCTCAGGGGGGCTCCTTCACCCCAGAGCGAGCCAGCGCTCCTACTACTCCGGGCTCCTGCCGCACTCTGGGGCCTCTGCCTGAGCACACGCCATCCTGGCGACCACGGGTGAGATGACCTGGGTGTGAGCAGCGCCCGCCTCTGCCACTAGACCCCGCCATACCAGAACATGGACCAGGCTCCCCACTGCACCCCCAGGACCTGAGAGAGTTAACGTGTTGAACTGCGTGACACGGACTGGAATCCCATGGCATTGGGACGTGCTGGCCGGGGCACCGCTGACGATGGGGGACGTGTGCACCCCGGGAGAGCGCGCGGGCCGGGCAGAGAGTGTGAGGGGGCACTCGGCCCGAGCAGCGCGGAGGCCAGCGCCCCGGCCAGCGCCCCGGCGGCCCCTTACTGTGCCTGAGGGAGCTCAAGGCAGCATCTTACGTCGCTCCTAGGATCTCTTACTAGGTGTAGAGGTAAACAAACAAAACACGGGGTCCCAAAGACAAAAACCTTTAAGGAATCATGCTGCCCATGGGGACTACGAGACTCCTCAAAGCCCTCCCTACGCCAAGGCCCAGTGCCAGTCTTCAGAAAGGGGACCCACTGCGGCCCCTCCCTCGGTCACTGGGCCACAGGACCTTTCCTCCCAGGCAGGACACTGGGGGTCACTGTGCACAGGTTTTGGTTGCCGGACCAGGAACTCCACGAGGAGGGACCTGGTCCTCTCGACGGCTCCATCTTCACGTGCTCGAGGGCCGGGCTCACCGCAGTGACGCACCCAGCGGACGTCACTACCCGGCAGCCAGCAGTCCGGACCACCCACAGACCAGCCCAGTGAGCTAAAATTAAAGGTGCACTTACCTGTCACTCTGCTTGTTGCAGAAATCATTTCTTATCTTGTCCACGATAGAAGTTCGGGGAAGAATATTGGTTTTGTTTTTTTTCTTGGCGTCATTTTCAACTAACACTATTAACCAGTCCGCAGAGCTGTGGGCTTTCAGAGCGTTCTGCCACTTGGTGAGGTCGTCCTTTACTGTCGCTTTGTACACTTCGGTATCCTAAAGAGAAAGACGTCACTGTGAACAGAAGTTAACCAATCCCTCCCGTTTACACGGCAAAATGTATCTAGTAACGGAATGTGGCGGCCACGGCGTTCCACAGCTCGGGGTGGGGACGCTCCAGGAGACGTCTAGCTCCGAGCCACGTCTGCAACGCTCTGGGCAGGCTCAGTGCCCTGGCCCTGGCACACGTTCTCCCCAAACACTGAGGACACCGAGGGACGATCTTTCGATGTCACAGAGGAAGAGACTGAGTCACAGAGCGCAGGAATCTGCCGACAGCAACGCAGTCGCTAGGGAAGTTGGGACTTTAAACCCAGGTCGGCATGGCCGAAGGCCCTGTGCCCAAGCACTGCAGCCATCCATCCCATCACCATGTGCCCTGCTCTGATGGCGGAGGCGAGTGGCCCCTCCACCACAGGCTGGCTGTCATCGCAGGGCCCAGGCGACACGCACGAAGCCCAGGCCAGCCTCCCAGCAGCTTCCTCCGCGGGCCCTCGGCGCTGTGAGCCCCCAGGGCCACTGCCACCTCGATGCCACTCACGGACCACAGCAGGGGCAAAGAAACTTCAGATGCAAACGCAAGGAACGAGGGCCACCTGGGCCTTCCTGAAAGCTATTCTGATTCCCACGGATTGACAGGAGCTGCTTCAGCCTCAGCGCTCTAAATGCCGGCGGGCCGGAGGGCACCGGCCGGAGGGCACCGGCCCGCACACCACCCGCTGTGCCCGGCCCGTTCTCCATCGGAGACGAGCAGGGGGACGGGGATTCTCCTTGCTGTCTGTTACCATTTATAACTGCCCTTCAGTCCGTGCGTCCACTCTGCGTCCAGGAGACGCAGAGCGAAAATCTAAAACCAACATGCTGAATTCATTTTAAAACGAGGCTTTTAAAAACCTTTGGAAACTACCATTAACAGCCACAGCTGAAACACCCACCTTCGCCTCTTTTACTGCTCGATTCCTTACCATCCGGCCCGTATCTTCTCTAGATTTTTTCGTCTCTCAAATGACACTCACGCAGACATATGAGAAATCTGATTGATCCACAAATGTGTTAAATCTCAAGTTCTGTATCCAGTCCCTCTTTTGGTTTAATGAGTAAGTGAAAAGTTCCAAAAAGCAGTACTTATCGTCTTTAGCCTAACTTTAAAAGCTGCTATGTCCTCGGTTCAAACTAGAAGCAAGACTTTCGGCTTAAAAGTTAAGAGGAAAACCACCCTGCAGAAGTCGATTTCCTGAGAATTACTGGCCTCGGGTACCGCGCACTCCCCACAGCATGGCGGCGCTGGACTCACAGTTCAGACTTCACGTCGCGGGCTTCTGCCAGATCTCTGAGGCCCAAATGCATCATCCCGCCCAGAAGACGCAACCAAAGGCCAGAGCCAGCCGCCACAGACCCCGGCCACCTCATCCGAAGGGCAGACGCAAACCACAAGGCCCCACCTGGCCAAGGAGCAGCGAGGAACCGAGAAGCACAGGGCCTGGTCCCAGGGACCCTACGCCAACCGCCGGCCCCCCCCCGGCCCGGCTTCCTGCACTGGGGGAGGGCTGCTGCACCCCGTCTGCGCCGCCCTGCTCTGCTTGGGCAAGAGAGTCTCCAAGCGGCAGGCAGCAGGGTTCCCCAAAGCTCTGGGGGACTCAGGGGTAATGGTCTAGCCCACTCCGTGTGACAGTGAGCAGACAAGGGACAGCACTAAGTCGATTAAGTGACTCTTCAGAAGGGAGCCCAGGTGAGCCGGTGAGCTGAGGATCTCGCAGGAAAACAAAGCCAACAGAGGAAGACCCGTCAGCGCGGAGGGCTGGGGCCGGGAGGGCGCCTGAGTGGGGAGCAGCTCTGCCCGGGCAACACTAAACAGGGTAAGGAGGGCGTCACGTGCAAAATGTGGGACCCCAAGTGAGATGCTGAAGGATGGGGCCGGCATGGGGTGTCTGCGGCCTGCAGGGCCCCACCCTATGGGGGAGACCTTGCCCGGGGTGCTGTGGGTTAAGGAAAGGGAGGAGGGGGGTGGTCCAGCATAGAGCGTCTGGCCCGCTGCAGGGAGCGGGGTGCAGAGTCAGGACGGTGCTCACTGACAGCGAGCATCCAACGCCAACATAAGGAGAATGATGAGTGCCTGGCGTCTCGAGCCGGAGACGGGAGCTCCAAATACAGAAGGGGACACAGACTCACCCTGTGGTGTACGGCTGGGGCTGGCTCATGTGCGTACACGTGTGTGTGCAAGCACAGACACATGGAAACACACACACACATGTTCTCCAGCTGGGTCCACTGACAGCTCAACAGCACAGAGCGCAGCTGGCTCCAGATCTGTTCTGAAATACCGTTTCCCACTAAAAGAACCAGGGCTCCTGGGACAAACGGCTGACCCCAGGGCTGCGGCAGGGGAAGGACAGGATGACCCTGGAAAACCCGTATGAGCGGGTGCTCAGAGAATGAGGCTATCCCGAAAGATCACAGAAGCCAAACCTGGGACAATCTGAGCATCGAAATAATGACAGTAATGGATTCTACCCCCAAATCTAGAAAGTGATGTGTATACTGCTATCAGCCATTGCATGGGGCTACCACTTCCAAGATGAAGGGACAGGGACCACACTGGCACAATCACCTGAAACAATCTCCCCACTCCCCGCCCCACAGAAAAAAAACCATGAATCAAGGGTTTTCAAGACCCTGGACATCAGGCAACGAAGGAGAGAGAACCCCCCAAGAGAAGGAAGCGAGTGTGGTGAGCCCCCAAGTGGCCCGGATGACTCTCGGAGGGGATGAGGCAGAGCCCGACAGTCCCCGCATGCAGGGGACTGAGCTGGGGTCCTGGGAGATGAAGGCGGCTGGCTTCACAGGAGGACGCGGTGCTCACAGATCTACAGCCTCAAGACTTAGTGGACAGCTCGCCTGCGCCCCCTGGTGCCAGCTGTGGGGTTTGAAGGCTGGAGCGAGACGGTGACCACCTGTGTGCTTGCTGGCAGACACACCAGCCTGTCCGCCATGACCTGCTGGGCTACACACGCCCAGCTGGCCTTCCCAGAGGGTCACTGACTTCCTCACAGAATGGTGGCTGGGAACCAGAGCGAGCACCTCAAGAGGACCGGCAGAAGATATATTACCTTTTATGACTTAGTCTCAAAACTCACAGTGTCCTTCCTGCCAGAAGTCCACCCAGATTCAACTGGAGGAAACACAGACATAGCCTCTCAATGGAGGGGTGTCCCTGCCATGTACTGAAGAGCTGTGACATGGCCCATACTGGTCCAGCCATTTTCGGAAAATAAAATTTGTACACCTATTTGATTCTAAAATTTATATGGAAAAGAAAAGGTATACCAGCCAAGAGATATATTTTAAAAGAACAGACATCAATACATATTACAAATATGTAATAATTAAAAGTCTGAAAAAAGATAAGATAAAAGTCTGATCTGGGCACAGAATAGACAGTGATCAACAGAACCGAAGTATCCAGAATACTGTGCGCACAGGATGCTGGTTTAAAATAAAGGAGACATCTTCAATAAGTGAGAAAAAGACAAAAGACAGACAATTATAAAATGAAGTTAGGCCAATTTTCTACTGTTTTAGACTCCAAAATTAGGCCTCAAATCCTCACAGCTCCTACCATTCAAAAAAATTAGTTGAAGCTATACAGGTCAAAACATAAAACACAAATTATAAACTTATTAAAAGAAAATATAGGAGAAAATCAGTTATCTTAGACAAGGTCTTCCTAAACATGATACACTACTCAGAAACCATTTTTTTAAATGACGTATTTCACTCCATAAAAATTATACTACTTACAAAGATCTATGCACTAAATGATACATCGACCACTATATAAAACTAACGACAGAAGATGCAAGAGAAAGAAACACATCGGTAAGAGAAGGCTTAAGCACACCACCGTCAGTCAGAGACGGTTCACGAGGACAAAACAAACACAAACGCCTCGACGTCATCCGTAAGACAGCTCTTACGAATACACACTTAATGTTATAATCTGAAAATAGAGCAGATATTCTCAAACACACATGGAACATTCACAAAAACTGATCACTTACTAGGTCACAGAAAAAAATAAGTTTCATAAAGCAGAAATATTAAAAACAATGCTCCGATCGTAATGCGATAAAATTAAAAATTAAAAATTTTTAAACCTTTCTGAAAAGTAAAAACTTTCTGTTATACTGTTGGGTAAAATGACCAACACCAACAGAAAACAGAGAATTTCTGAAAAATAATGATATAACATTGAGCTATTTAAGTTCACAGCTTTAAAAACCCATAGCAATTAAAAAAATAAAACTAAATGGATTCTCAACTCAAAAAAACTACAAAAAGAATAAAAAAACCATAAGAAACGAAACAAATGAGAAAAATGAAACTGGAAATTAAACAGAAAATATTAATAGTATATCAGGTTAATAAATTAAAACCTTGATTCTCTGGAAGCATCAACATACTAGCTAATTTAATCAAAGAAGAAAGGGGGAAAATACCAACACACAACATACAAAACAATGACAGGGAAATACCTATTGACACAGAGCACATTTTAAAAGTCAAAAAAAGACGACACATCCCAACGAAAGTATATCTAAGACTTAACTAAGAAAAACAGTTTATCAAAATTGACAAATGGCTAAAACAGACCAATTTCCAAGAAAGGGATACAGAAAGCGATCACGGAGCTCTCCCACAGAAAGTGCCAGGCCCAGACGGTTTCGCAAGAGAATTTCATCAAATAGAAGAGACCAGCAATGCAAAAACTGTTTCAGAAATAGAAAATTTAAAAAATATTTCCAAATTCTTTTTATAAATCAAGCGCAACACTGATACCTAAATCTGATAAAGATGGCCCCCAAAATTATAGAGCAATCGCTATATTTTGAATATAGATGCAAAAATCCTAAAGTGAACAGACACCAAAACTATATTAATGACTTTGACCAAGAGGGATTTATACCAGGAATGCAAGTATGGCTCCTAATAAGAAACCCACTAACATAACTCAACACATGAGTCCACCTAAGTGGAAAAAATCACATGATTATCTCCAAGGAGTCTGAAAAGCCCTTCATCAAGTTCAGCGACGTGTTCCTAATAGAAACCCTTGAGAAGAGGGAGCGACGCACGTGCCACACACGCTCGCGGCGCGGAGGGCAGACTGGCCGGGCAGAGGAGCGCGCGCCGTCGGTCTGGGAAAGTGTGAGCTGCGAACGATCGCCACACTCTTCGAAGGTTGCTCCGGGCTGGAGCCCGGGTGTGGCCATTCTGCAGCTGTTTCACGCGTGCCGGAGGACAGAGCGCGTAGGCGGATGTGTGGACGGTGTCAAGAGTCAGGGCGGACACAGACGCGAAAGGAGGAAAGGCCAGAAACAGCCCTGGGGCCGAGCTAGGACCACGGGCGGCAGTCCCGAGCCTCGGCCCGCAGACACAGCCTTCCGCGGCCCCCTCTGCCATGCGGCTCCGTGGTGGCCCGTGGTGGCCAAGACAGCAGCGCCCTGGGAGGAGACGGCTGACTCCAGAACAAGAGCAGCAAAGGACAAGCTTCTGGAACGCCCTGCTGTGCTGGGAAGTAAGAACGCTCAAAAAGCGCAGGGGCCAGTGTTGAGCGACCCTCACTCGCCGCATCCGGGACAACCTGAGCGTCACACCACGTGAGTAAAGCGGACCGGCTACGAAGCACCAAATTAATCGAAAACCCAGGCGGGCTCTTTCCCGGAGCAGAGCGAGGCGTCTGCGACCTGGGTACAGACTGGCCGGAGAGCCGCCGCCGCCGGTGCCGGTCTCAGCACCAACGAAGCTGGCTCCCGGGGCGGCTGACTTCCTGGCGGCCAGGGGAAAAGAGCTGCAGCACGGAGACAGGACGATGAGCCGACATTACCACTGGGGGGCAGCAGAGAGAAGAGTCACCAGACCGGGGCAGCTGTCCCCGCGCTGTCCCCGAGGCCGGCCCGAGGCTGGCTCTGGGAACATGGACTTTGGGAAGGTTCCCACCACCGTGTGACCAGAGTGCTTCGTGGGGCCTAAACCGTCTGCACGGACGCGATGGCTGTGCTGGCACCTGCTCCCCCTCTGGATTCTGGGACTTGAGGCCGTGCCGGGCAGAGGTGCCATGTGACCAGCCCCCAATAAAAATCCTGGGCGAAGAGCTCCCTGACAGACACCTCGCAGGTGCTGTCACACTCCATAAGTGCACGGGGTGAGGGCCGAGGAAAGCAGGTGTGGGCTTTGGGACCTCTCCCATTAAAATTACGAAAACTACTTCTGCCTCCTCAGACTCAGGGGAAAGCGTCACCATAGGCAATGATTTATGTATTCTGTATATTGCTAAATATGTCTTATTAGAGTCAAAACAGACAGGAAGGAACAGACAGGAAGAATGACCCACAAAATTTTAGCTCATGACAGATGAATTCTGCCAAAAATGGAAGTTTACTTCTGGATTCAGGAACACGCAAACGCAAACTGCGAGCACAGGCCACAACACCGAGGGCAGAAACGTCTGCTCGTGGCGCGGGCAGTCGCCAAGTGCCACCTGCGACAGACACTGACCATGAGGAAGGAGGGCACGGCCACTGCCCGGAGAAAGTCTACAAACCAGCGAGGACAGGGCTGACCAGTCACCGCTGTGCCGGCGAACACACGAAGTTACGAAAACAAAGCCAAAAGCCAGTACTAAAAGTACCAAGTGACCACGAGGGCACAGTGAGATGGCCACAAGAAGCTGAAACACAGGAAGTGAGCTTGTGTTGAGTGATTGCCACAGGTGCGACACACTGGCCCGGGGCGGAAATACGCGACAGAACCATATACTTGGCTGAGGAACGCGGAAAAGAGAAAAACACCAAAATGAAGAGTCCACCAGAAAGCAAACTTGAACTAACGTAAAATAACACTGAATGTCAACTACGAGTGAAAAATAAGAAAAAGGCTTTTTCAAGTGAACTTGAAAAATGACAGTTGTCTTAAGCAAACCTAGGCCCGTGAATTCCAGCCCTGTTCCGCGACACGCTCTCGGACCGTCCCCTGGACGAGTACTCACGCAGCATTCTGCCCAGTAAACATGGAGGAAGGGGAATGTGAGCAGGGCCTTGTTCCCCTCCTTGGCCAGCAGTTCCTCCTTGAACTGAACGAAGTTGGACTCCAGGTGAATCATCCTTGGAGCTCGGCCGTACGACCTGTAACAGTTTTGAAAAGTCACTGAGAAAAACTTAAACAATGTTCAGCAGAAAAAGAAAAATACAACAATGATCTAATCATTCCTGAGTTCAGAAATACAGAGAAAATATTCACCCTGAATAACAACGGTAACAGTCTGTCCAAAAAGATTCTATAGATTGTTTTAAACGTGGTTCACATTTACACGTCCGAGCTTCTTCTCCATAAAATCTTTTTTAACTCAACGATACGCGCACGGTGACAGTGTACGTAACCAGGGCTACTGGCCCTGTCTGACAAAAGCGGACCTCACTCGGGGTTTAACCCGTTCCGTCAGTCCCCACGGAGAAGCTTCCCCGGCATGCAAAGCGCAGTGTGAAGCTACGAAAGCTTCGAAGCGCCCAGGTTCTTCCATGAAACTCTGTGTTATCCAGAAAGGGGGCTGTCCGGGGAGAGAACAGGGTGTTGTCTGCACAGCACAAACGAAACTGTGGCACCCCACGCCCTCCTGCTCAGCCCAAGAGGAAAATACAGAGACGCCCCACAAGCTACAAACGTCTACTCTAAGGCTGGCCAAGGATACGAACGCAATTTTGTTATCCTTCTAAAAATAAATGACGCCACGTGTCTTTTTCCCACACCTTTATTTTCCATCTCACAGGTGGCCGCATTTAAAGAGTTGACACCAGCCGTGCTGATGTGACCACACTAAGGCTTGACTTATTTACACCCCGTTTGAGGCTATTTTTTCCTGTCCTTTATGAGATTAATCGAGTTTTTTCCATCCCTTTTCTCAGCTGGTTTGAAAGTTTAATCATCTATTTCCATTCTGCTGTTGGTTACATTTTTACTTTTAAGATGTACAAACTTAAATTTTCTTTCAAAGACTAAAATAAATGTGCGTCCTCTTCGAATTAGACAAGAAAGACAGTATGTTTTCTTCTTTCTTCCAAATGTCTGGAATTTTAGTTTTCATTTCAAAAGGATACCGTAACGTTAGCAAAATATTTGTATGACTTGTTTGCTGGCAGTTGCTTCTTTCATCTTGCGAATTCCGGGTTCATTTTTCTTCTTGTTGAGATGTATCCTTTAATTATTTCAGACAGGGTGGTAAGGGTCTGATCAGGTACATCTTAAACGGTTATTTACTGCGCTATTTCCCAACCACCTCCACGTGTGGCAAGAGGTAACCAGAATATTGGAATGGCACTCTGCAGAAAATAATGCAGGTGTCTCTGCGCAGCCAGAAGTGACAGATCGGGGCCCCCGGCAGTCCTGAGCCCAGCTGGCCCCCCACGGCCTGAGGGGAACAGACTCTCCCGGCACCTGTCTGGTTCAGGCCCACGGCGGAAGGCCCTGACAGTCCTCCGTCTAGCACGAAAGTTCCAGGGTCAAAGGTATCTGCCCTCAGTACTTTAAGAAGACTCTCCTTAAGTGTACTATTTTGGGCTGCATTTTAAGTGTGAGAGATCACAAATTTGGTTTTTCTTTCCTCGGTTTTCTGGGCATGCGTCGTTTCCCGTCTCGCTGTCACGCTGCTTGCCTGGCAGGCTCCTGCAGTCCGACTCGCTTCTGGAGAAGTCTTGATTCTTCTGGTTCTTCAAATACAGCCTGTCCGCCATTCTCTGTTCCTGCCTCCGAAACACCAGTTAGAGGGACGCTAGAATTTCTGGATTTATCCTCCACGTCTCAGCTTTTCCTCCCTGTTCTTCGTCGGCAGCTCTTAGCAGTAAACTCATGTTTCCAAGCTCGGACTTCCAGCTCACTCATTTGCTCTTCGGCTACACAGCTGTTTACTGCATCTAGCAAAGTTTCTGCTTCAATATTTTTTAACTCTAAGAACTAATCAATTAAAATTTTTATCAAAGTATATTTTTCTCTCTCTCACACATAGCCTGCTTCTCACTGCTCCCTGCTCACGCCTTCTGCCACCATCCTATCCATCCTCACCTACCAAGGTCCAGGGCCCTGTCACCTGTTGGGGACTCGCCTGCTCCTTGGGGAGCCACCTCCGCAGACATATAGGGCTTGGCTTTCTCTCCCAACTCCTCCACCTCCCCTGCTTCCACCAAATAGGTGTCCACACATCTCTGCTGCCAGCGCCTGCGTCCCCCTTCTCTGTCCTTGTGCATCTGCCTCCCTGGTCCCTTCCCTCATTGCGTGGGCTTGAAGGTGAAGGGATGAATGCGTATGTTAAATATGTGTAATCTACATAGCTTATTTAGGGTTTTTTCCCCCTGATAACCCCTTTCTTGTTTCGTGGACACTCTTTTATCTTTCCAACTGTGTAAACAACGTGTACTTATTTGAAACCCACTTCAGGTGACCCCGCTGTTCAGGCGCCTAGCTCCTGACTCACTGAGCACTCTCTCTCGCTCACAGCACTGGGTGTCCTCAAAGGCCTAAGCAATTTTTCTGTAAGAGAGTTCTCCTACGCTCTGTACGCTATGTTAAACCGTAAGAATTAAATACATTCCTGTAACAACAACTGGGCTTAAAAATTAGACGAGAATAGAGAACCTGGGTGAGTTGTCCCCAGAAAACCACACTAAGTCCTCATGGTACTGGGTACAAACCCGTGGCCGAAAAGGAACAACGCAGCAAGAATCGCAATTACATGAACTTGAATAAAAGGAAATTTATCTACCTGGGTTAAAATCAGATTAGCTATTAACAAATCAAGATCCAAATGTTTTCTAAAAATAACAGTTTACCAGAAGGAAGTTTTCTAGTAAGATAGTTCAAAATCGATTGCTCCCTCTGAACGAGTCGTTAGATGAATGTGCACAACAGGGCGGCGGGGGTACTTGACGCGACCTCTCTCATTGCTCCCCTAACTTTTCTGAACTGTCTCCCCGCGTGCTTTCTCGTCCTTAAGAGCCCGCGGGAAGGCGCTTGGGGTGGAGAGGCCCCGCCTTCCGCTGTAACCTAATGTGGGGTCCTGGGGTCGTGGGGTCAGAGTGAGTGGCCACCACGCCTGTGAATTGAAGGCGTTCTGGCGCGCCCCGAGGACTGAGCAGCCGTTCCCAGAAAAGCGGGCCTACAACTCAAAGGAACCGTGCTGCTTCCCTGAGCGCGGCCCAGGGGCTGCGCCGCCCGTCGGTGTCTGGGCAGCACCCCAGGGCCCGGGCCGGCCTGGCACGGCCGCGCTGCTCACCGCCGCACCCACCGCACCTTCTCCACTCCATGGGCTCCCGGGGCAGCTGCTGGGACAGCGTGGGGTAGAGAGACGTGAACAGGTTCTGATCTCCAGCACCTGCAACGGAACAGAGAGACCCGGTTACGACGCTTTTAGGCAGATGTAGGCTAAATAGGCTGTGAAGTTATTAAACTGGTGATCAGACAGTTTTATACGCAGTGCAATGACATCACGAGGTTGTCTCACAGCTGACATAACCGGGCTCTAGAAAATCCAGCCCTCGCCACAAGTGATCAGCCTCGAGAGAACCACCAGAAAATTCCAGCAGAGAAGGAAAGCCGGAGAGATGCACGTGAACTCGTCACCAAAATAAACTTGGTGTGCACCCGAATGCCAGGAGCCAAAACCCGCAGGACCCTCTCGATGCGCGCACACGCCACAAAGCACCGGCCCTGCGGTCACTCCCAGGGGACAAGGACAACGCCCGGATTTCAGAGAGGGACATGTGCACTCTGTCCGGTGCTGCCCAGACCTCCTGGGCACCGGCCGCCAGCGCCCCGGCTTTCTCATGATGGGAACCCTGCTTTCTCGTTCCTTATGCCAGTTGCAACTGGACTTTGTTACACGCAGTCGGAGGACGGAGCAGGCCATTGACGAAGAAAACTGCACTTGGGACCCAGCGGCCCACGTCGGGTCTGAAGCGTGTGCGAGCGCCGTCCGTGACCCCGGGAATGCCGGTCCTGCCCGCAGACCACACGTCATTTCTCCCACCTTCTGGCAGAAAAGACTTTCAAATGGATGATAAAAATGTCCAAGGTCACAAACTGGGACGTCATTTCAGCCTGTTCAACGACGCGTAAAGCAAGCTTGCTGTTAATGTATGTGTAATGTCAATGCGGTAATAAAAATTAATTAACGCTTCAAGTTGGTGGCTTTTTCATGGGGCAAACACTGACACTGAATGCACATTCACGACTAAGGAGACCTCCCGGAGAGGCCGCACAGGGCGGGCTTCCACGCTGCTGGGGGCGGGGGCCGAGGCTCGGGAGGAAGACCTCGAAAGGTCCAGACGTTCTCCAGGCTCCGCAAGGAGAAAGCCGGGCTAGTCTGTCCCCTAAAATGCACCAGGCAACGGACCCCGTTTCTGCACACACACGCTGCGCTGCCCGTCCTGGAAGGCACAGATCTGAGCAGGAAGCAAAGAAGCCCCACCCAGCTTTGCACCAAGAGGCCAAGTTTACAAGAAATTCCGTCGGTGTGATAGGGAGCGCCTTCATTTGGCTGTCATTTGTCACATTTTGACTTGCTAAAATGAGGGTGATCTTAAATCACAATTCCTTATGTCCTGCCTGTCCTCACTGGCTTTCACGGCACACCTGTTCCACCGAGCCCTCCTCCTGATGCTTCCTGTGGCACACACACCGTGGCGCACACGCCGTGGCACACACGCCGTGGCGCACACGCCGTGGCGCACACGCCGTGGCACACACGCCATGGAACACACTGTGGCGCACACTGTGGCACACACTGTGGCACATGCCGTGGCACACACTGTGGCGCACACTGTGGCACGCATGCCATGGCGCACGCGCTCTCACTCTCGCTCCGCTTCCCTCCGTCTCCCAGTGTCGTCTACAGTCACTGCCCCGGCGGGTGCAACCGAGCTGGGGGCGGGGGGCGGGGAGCACAAATCACATCAGCGTTAGTCAAGTGGGATACTGCGGCAGTCTGCAGAAGAGGAACTGCAAGCGACACACAGACTGGTCGCAAGACAGAAAGTCCCACAGTCTTTCTTTTTCCACACGAAAGGTAATTAGCACAAGTGCCGAGCGTTAAGAGGCCTAAGTAGACACTGATAACCAAGGGACAAGTCACCTTCTCTCGCACTCAGAGACCAGACCAGACTCAACATCGAAGAGTTTAAACAGAAAAAGAAAGATTGGATAAATGTATCTAAATATAAGAACACTGGAAAATCGGCCTTTAACAGTCTGTATACTTTAGAATAAAAAATATACACGCAGGATGCTTGTGGCAGTCCGCAGCGTGGCATCTGCAAGTTCCAGAAGAGGCCTCGGCGGCCGCCTGCCCTGCGGGTTTGTGCGGGACTGCTCTCTCCCCAGGTTCGCCTTCGCCTCCTTGAAGTCCGGGTTCGACGACCACCTCCCCAGGGAGGTCCCTGCAGCTCTCAGAAGGGGCACCACCGTGCAGGGGAATCAGGCCACAGCCCTCGCGATCCCGCGGGGATCTGTCCGAGGACAAGGCTGACAAACCACGCAGACTGCCTGCCGGGGTCTAGACTGCACTGCGGGCCCGCACGGCTATCGGGTCCTCCGGGGCTGGGAGAGGAACAGAAAGCTCTGGATGCTGGACTGGCGCGAGCTCCAGGTAACGCTGAGGGAAAAGACGGGTGGGAGACGTGTGCGCGGCTGGCCACCTCTTATCCAGGAAGGGGAACCCCAGTGTGTGCGAATCGGTTTTTACGTGACGGAGACTTAGCTAAGGGAAGGGATGGTGGGAAGGGCAGGGGTACGTGCTAGACTGCTTTTAAACATACCTTGTTTGATAGATTTGATTTTGAAAGCATGCAAATATTTCTATGTAATTATAAAACTAAATTTTAAAAAAGGTTTCCCTAAAAACATCAGGAAAATATAAGATGAATGAAATTAAATGTATACGTAGTATAACCGCGGAGAGGGGCTCTGTGACGAGGAACTTGAAAACCACAGGCACTTGACTGTCCGTTCCTGCCGGGACAGACCCAAATGCCACAAAGAGTTCCTTTAAAAAGTGTGAAACCTGTGCTCACTGGCCTTTGGCGCTGCTGATGGCGGAGTTAAGAGCTGGTACGCAGAGACCGCGTAAAGGGGACACGCAGTCGCCATCACCCAGGATAACCACCAACGCAAACTGCCAGGCCCCTCGGACCTGTTGAACCCGAAACTCAGCTGCAGCCCGGTGTCAGGTGCTAGCGGCCCCGCAGGGGACCAGCAGACAGCCCGCTGGAGAACCTCGCTCTGACTCTGCCAACCCCAAGTGTCCATGACACTGAAGGAAGAAAATACGGCCCGTAGAGCAGTTCATCAAAACCCGAAAGTCCTGAATCTGAATCCAAAAGATCAGCAGGAACTGAGGGTGTGCTTTACCTCTACACTCCTAGCTCTGGCCCCGAGAAGGCGCAGCAGCGACTAGGAGCCCGAGCGTGCAGACCGGGCTCTGGAAACACCATGAGAAGAAACGGCTGCTAACACCACAAAGAGAGAGACCACCAGACATGACGCACCTGCGGAGGGAAGGCCACCGCCACCTAAGACACAGTCTCACCAAAAAAATCCAACCGCAATCTGGCCCAGCCTCTGGCTCTACCCTCCACGCTACAGGAAATGCCGAGCGCAGCGGACGGCGTTCAGGACAACAGAAGTCACGGCCGCAGAAGTCCGGGCGGGGGCGGGCACTGCCACAGGGCCAGCCGCCCGGGCTCCTCAACAAACTGTAGGGACAGAAACGAGGTAGAGGGGAGGCACGAATCTGAAACCCTTATTTGGATATCGATTAATGCAAAGAGTTTTTAAAAAGATATTTGAGACACACCAGAAATGTAAAGATTGAATATCTGATATTAGGAATTTTTTTAGGTGTTATCAGGTTTTGTAGCTTTTTTTAAGTCTCTGTCTTGTAGAGATACCTACCACCTTAGCTCAGGCTGCCACGAGAAAACGCCATAGACAGAATGGCTTAAACAATACAAATTTATTTTCTCCCAGCTCTGGAGGCTGGAAGTCCAAGATCAAGGTGGCAGCTGCTTGGTTCCTGGTGAGGCCTTTTCCCCAGCTTGCTGACCGCCCCGCGTCTCACCATGTGCTCACGTGGCCCTTCCCTGGTATGCACAAGGTGCATGAGGCCACTGACCCAATCCGAGGGCCCCACCCTCATGCCCTCATCTAACCCTGGTCACTTCCCAAGGCCTCATCTCCAAATACCACCCCATGGAGGAGGGTTAGGGCCTCGACATGGGACTCAGGGAGAGGGGACATCAACGTTCAGTCCGTAACATACATTTACAGATAAACTGTGTGATGCTTGAGACTTTCTTCCAAATAAGGACCAGAGAGAATGGGGGATGGAGAAGGGAGACGGGCCAGTTCACCGGAGGGCTGGAATCAGGTGACAGGTCCGCCGGGGTTCTTTACAGTGCTTTTTCTTTCGTAGGGTTGCAAGCTGCCATAAAAAAATGTTTAAAATGATACAATTCTCCCGTTTTTCTTATCCTTTCCCCCCTACGGCACTCACCACCTATTACATCACATAATTCACGGTGCGAGTCCGCGGTCCAGCTCCCCTTGCTGGAATGTAAGGGCTGAGAGGGCGGGGTCTTTGCTCGCGATGTAACCCGGATGTAACCCGATCCGCCACGGTGCCCAGCACTTGACGTGCTGAACACGTGCTGCCAGACTGGCGGATGTGCCCAACTCCTTCCTGGTCCGCACTAGACAACCCGCGGTCCCCACAGGGCAGGGTACGCTACAGCGCAAGTGATGACGGCGCTGGGTGTCAGGCGCGGTCTCAGAATACGGACTTCATTCTAGATAACACTGAAAATTCCTGGTGTGGCTGACTTAGCTCTTCGATTGCTGAACGGAAGGAAGTGATATTTTTACTCTACTCAACTCCCTGAGAAAGGCTTTGAGGGCTAATTTTAGGGAAAACCACCCCTTCCGTGTGGGCTGAGGGTGTCTAACTCCCCAGCTACTTGGTGAAGCCGTGGCAGCGGGGGAGTCGGCGGCCTTGACGCTGGTCCTCCCCAGCACCGAGGGATGCTGGTCAGGCACAGTAAACCGCCGCCCGGTCTTCACCTTCAACACGAGCGCTGAGGCCCTCTGCAGTTCACCTCCACACTGAGACACTTACTAACTCATCCAGCAGAACTGAAAGTGCCCACAAACGGGGCGCTACAGATTTAGTAAAATTACTACCCAGAGGGGTTCCTGTTAGGTCCGAGGCTCCGCCTAAAATGTCAGCTCTGAAACTGATGCAGTGACATCTAGCGCTGAACAGATCTGTCGAAAATAAGAAAAATGTCCAGACGCATAACCTGGTAAAACCAAGGTCTAACCCTGTATCGGTTTCTTTATAATTTCTCTTTAAAGAAATGTTATAAAGACCTAAAAAAAGTTAAGGAAGGAAACATCATGTAACACTTGTGCATGAAGCCAAATAAAGGCATTTATTTCCCCAGGGGAGATAAAATCGAGAGAAATTCCAGAAAAGGCTCATCTGTTTCTAAGAGATCTTCCCACTTTGCGGCGCCTTCTGGAGCCCCAACTCCAGATGCCCAGGAATCATTCCCTCAGTCAGGAGTACAGCCAGGACGAGCTAGTCCCTAGGGGGACAAGGCCCTGTACCTCAAGCCTCCGGAGGGAGCGTAGCCCTGCTGACACCTCGATTTTCAAATTCTGGTCTCTAGAACTGTGGGACAATAAATGTGTTGTTTTAAGTCACCCAGTTTCCAATAATTTGGTATAGCAGCCCTAGAAAAAGAACTAGTATATACGGTATAAAACACAAAAATGGAATCCACATTTTTTTCTTAGTGCTATTCTAATTCATCTTTTCGACATGCTTTTGGCTATATCTTTTTAAATGTCAAGTAAACACAGATGAACAGGTAATTCTGAAGAGGTACAATCACCAATAAACATATAAAAAGATCCTCACTCGTCACCAGGTGTATGCGTACCACCATGATGACCTTGGGCCAGACAAAGAGTTCTCAGATATCGAAAGCACAATCCATAAGAGAAAAACAATGGATGACTGGACTTCATCGAAATTAAAACATCTGTGCTTCAAAAGACACCATTAAGAAAAATTAAAAGACGACCAAAGATTAGGAGAAAATATTTACAAATCCTGTATCTAATAAAGGATATGTATCCGGAAAATATAATGAACTCTTACAACTCAGTGATAATCTAATTTAAAAATGGGTAAAAGATTTGAATAAACACTTCACTAAAGATCTACAAATGGCTAATAAGAGCATTGAGCGAAAATGCTCAACACCACTAGTCATTAGGGAAATGCAAATTAAAACGAAAATCAGACGCCACTTCATGCCCACTGGGATGGCTGTAAGAGAAACATCAGCGAAGCAGAGACACTGGACCCCTCAAACACTGCTAGCGGGACGGTTAAGCAGTCACAGCCACTTTGGAAGACAATCTGTCAGTTTCTTAAGTCAGATGTAAGCTTATCATACAACACAGCAATCCTGCTCCTAAGAATCTTTCCATGAAAAATGTAAACACGTGTCCACACAAAGACACACATGCAAATATTTACAGCAGCCAAAACCATGTCCATCAGCTGATGAGATGGGCGGATAAACAAGATGTGGTCCGTCCACGTGATGGAACACTCAGCGGTAAAAAGGAAAAGCGGTAAGATGCAACGTGGATGAACCTCAAAAATAGTGCTGTGTGAAGGAAGCCAGAAACAAGGCTGTGTTACGTGATTTTATTTCTAGGATTTGTCTGGAAAATGTAAATTTATAAAGAAAGCAGATGAGGGCCGCCTATGCCCGGGGATGGGAGCTGGGATGAAGTGCTAACAAGCACGAGGGGACTTCCCGGGGGGGACGGAAATGCCCTAAAACTACATCACGGTGCCGGCCACACAACTCTAAAGTACACTAACAATCAAAGAATTGTAAGCTGTTAAAAAGAAATTAAAAGAATTTAAAACTGTTTAAAAAAACACAAAAACTATGGTGGTTTTTCTCCTCCCATCCAATTAGCAAAACTTTTGAAAATGAATCCAATCCAGTGTAGTAAATATAACTTGGAGTATATATAACTTTTACACACGGTGATTCGAAAACAGTTTTTAAAATTTAACCTGCGCTCACTCACCTTCAGACCTAGCCAAGTCCACATCTAGATTCCATTCTTTATAATAAGTGTCTTCCTGTTTTAGTCATACATTTTTAAGGTGTAAAGTTTGGTTTTGAAAAGCTGTAGCTGTATCTTCTTTTAAGGGCTTCATCCAAATGCCAGGTTGACGGGCCCCCAACCAAATGCACACTTCAGAAGCTGAATCAGTGACTGGACGGGGAACGTTTCGGTTTGGTCAGTTACATTTCCACTGGCGTGTAGTAAAGCAGCACGTCTGACCACAACTCAGCACCATTTCACAGAGCACGGTCTCTGGCACACAGTTAACTTTCTTTGGATTAACATTTTTTTCCTTGGTTCCAGTATCGAAAAAACTAAACGTATAAAAGTTTACCTAAAAACAAGTCTGAAATAATGAGGACTCAAACTCTCCAAGCATCTTCTACAAAGCTGTCTTATCTTGATAAAAACAAGTATTTAAAGAAAATAATCGCATGCCATCAAAAGCTTCTAACTCAGTGGTCCACAACCTTCGTGGCACCAGGGAGCGGTGCTCCTATGAGACTCTAAGGCCTGATGATCGATCTGAGGCAGAGCTGAGGCGGTGCCAGCGCTGGAGAGCAGCTGTAGACACAGATGCTTTGCTTGATAGCCCACCGCTCACCTCCTGCTGTGCAGCCCGGTTCCTAACAGGCCATGGACCACTAGCAGTCCCCAACCCGGGGATTTGGGACTCCTGTTCTAACTTATAGAAGCATTAAATGACATATAGCATAGTCTTTCCTTCAGAGAAATGCTGACTCATTTAATTGAGTCGATAAATATTTACTGAGCAGCTACTATGCACAAGCACCATTCTGCATGTTGGAAACAGCGAACGAAAGTGATAGAAGTTCCTGCCCTTTTCAACCTCACATTCCAACTTGCAGGCAGCCTTGGTTAGGGATGGAGAGAGACAATAAATCACAATGTATGTGTGTGTGTGCGTGTGTGTGTGTGTGGTGTGTGTGATGTATGTGTGTGTATATGATGCGTGTGTGTAATGGCGTGTATGTGTGTTGTGTGCTCTATGTATGTGTGTATGTGTGCATGTGTGTGTGTGTGTGCACGTGTGTGTGTGCATGTGTGTGTGTGTGTGTGTGTATGTAGGTATATACATCTCAGTAGGTACGGCGCCAAGAGGACTGAATTCAGTCAAAGGGAGGCTAACAGGTAAGTGGGGTGAGGGCTGGCCTCTGAGCAGCCCCGAGGGAGGACGGGCACCATGGAGGGATCGGCAGTGCGTGCATGGCCGCAGCAGGTACAGGCTGCGGGGGCTGAAGGCACAGCCAGGGAGCCAGTGTTGGGGTGCCTGGGGCTGTGCGTCGCAGAGGGCCTCGCAGCCCAGGAAAGGCCTGCGAATGTCAGGCCGCAAAGGTGGCCCGCCACTCGGGGGGGGTCTGAGTAGTGGCATTACCTGCTGTGCCTTCTCTTATTAGAGAGATCACCGTTAACCCGGCTCGAGGGGTGAGGGTAGAAACGGGGGCCAGCTGGGAGGCCCTGGAGCAGATGAAGGTGGCTTGGGTTTGGGGGAGCAGCAATCAAGATCAGGAGAAGTGACTAGATTCTAAATAAATTTCAAAGACAAAACGATATTTGCTGATAGACAGTCCGCTGTAAGAGAAAGAGCAGTCAGAACGACTCCGCGGTCCTTGATGTTGAATTTAAAAACCGACTATCCGCTAAGCCCCACGTGCTGTGACTGCACCGACGATTCGTGGTGAGAGCAGGTACGGAAGGTCTGACGACAGGAGAAAGGGAAGCCAGAAGGAAGGGGGAGCTCTGCGGAGGGCAGAACGCCACGGGAAGCTCCAAGGCGAGCACGGAGGGGTGTCTGGGCGCCGAGGGCTCGGAACCCGCCTCCCCAAGCTGGGCCACTTTGGCACGTGGGCTCTTCTGAGCTAAAGGCAACTGGGCTCACGAGAAACCTTCATCTCACCCTTAATGTAAATTGGGGCCCTGCCCGTAACACGTCACCACCGGAAATAACCTTTTTGACCTCTCTACGGGTCAAGGCCAACTTCTAATGACTGGACACCTGCTTTTGTCGTCGGCAGTGACTCCCCCCTCCCCCACCCCGAGGCCCCAGGCACCTTACATTGTCCTTAGCTCAGAATGTCACATACACCTCATCTGCCCCATCTGTCCCTGAACCTCTCCTGTATGCGGGGCTCCCATACACATGTAAGAAATTAAAGTTGCTTTTTTTTCCTCGTTAACCCGTCTTATGTTGACGGGTTATTAGGCCAGCTGGCAGAACCTGGAAGGGTAGCGGAAAATTTCGTCCTCCCCCACAGAGTATTTAAGGCCATGCAGTCTTTCCTGCCACCCCGGTCCGTCCTCTAGATCTGAAGCCACCAGGCGAGAGCAGAGGGAACAGGACATCAAGTGATCCCTTGTGAGACCACA
Organism: Pteropus medius; assembly: GCF_902729225.1. Taxonomy (NCBI): domain Eukaryota; kingdom Metazoa; phylum Chordata; class Mammalia; order Chiroptera; family Pteropodidae; genus Pteropus; species Pteropus medius. Next base: position 38,781,853 of record NW_024355205.1, on the reverse strand, counting down.
CACACTGAATCATGCGATTCCTATGAAAAGACACTCTGTCAAATGGCAGAAACCTTTCTTCGCACAAAAGCACCCTTAAGTAAATCTCTCATGTTTCCAGAACAAGCTGATGGACCAAGCCCTTGCTCTGTGACTGGGGACCACCGCGTCGCGCTGTCGGCTTCTTTCTCGGAAAGCCTGGCTCGTGCGTTATGCCTGCCACGCTTGATCCCTTCAGAGATTCATCAGCACTGAAAAAAATATCGGACCCTTGAGCTTTATTTGCACAAACCAAATTTTACTTTACTAGAAACACTTCTTGTAAGTTAGGTAAGTGAGCTGAAGTTCAAATAGAAACGAAGTTTTTCACTTCCGAATGATGAGCTCAAATCCACCCTAGAGTTAGGAAACTGTACTAACAACACGAGTTCCCAAAATGTGTGCCCAGGTGCCCCGGGGGACCAGCAAGCCCACGGAAGCCCCAGGAGAGCGGACACTTCTGCGCGAACGGCGGTGCCGGAGAAGCACCCGACCAGCTTCCGGCGCCTTTTCAGTGTCGGATCACGGCGGGTCCCTTCAGTGACGTCATGACCATCACAAAGTAGGGTGGCTGCTGTGACAAAAGACAAGTATCACATACACGAAAATCAAAGCGGGCAGCAGTGTCCCAGCGGCTGTGCAAGGTGCCACCCGGCGGTCTGTCACTGTGGTTATCCACCAATAAAATAAACATTTTCTACCAAAGTATGTGTATTATTTTTTTTTTTTGAAATAACTACTATTAGGACCTAAAACTTAATAAAATTATTTGGACCTAGCTACTTAATAAATGGAATTATTTAAGTATTCCTTTTGGCCTAGAGGTGCCATGAAAAAGTTAGTGACACACCGAAGCCACCGTGGACAGAGGACATTCTGGACTCTCCTTGCTACAAACATTTTTTGCTCACTGCTCACTCTTCTGAGTGCTTCACACGTTCATCCCGTTAACCCCATGTCAAGCCCGCCAGACTGGCACTGTCCTTATCCCTCCCTCACAGACGAGGAAGGGGTCATGCAGCGCCCCAGGCCACGCGCGGAAGACAGAACTGTTTTGAACCAGACTCGAGAAAAAGTGACACAAAGCAAGGTTAGCACCTGTGGCGGAGCCGCAGGCCCTGCCCTCCGAATACCCCCCGCGGAACAGCAGGTTTCAGAAGAACTGCTCCGCCCACGTCTCGCCCACCGGTCTGCTCGCTACTGGCTTGAGAATTCAATATGGACCAAGACCTGCACTGACGCACGTCGATTTAAAAAAAAAAAAAACATGTTAAGTTACTTTTCTGGTAATGAAACTGAGACAGTGGTTAAGTCACAAGCACCATACTTTCAGGCTGGGTGGAAAATTGTGATGTGCAAATTTAAAAACTTTAACCTACAGGGGGAGAAAAACTCTAACCAGGTACAAACTATTACAGACTCGCTCACTTTTGTTGCCTTTTCTCATTTTGAAATTTATGTCAGATCTGGAACCCCAAATACAGAGATTCGGAAAAATGAAGTAAACAATACAAGATGTGACTGGTGAGAACAGACCGTTTAAATGGAGTGTTGCTATTTTTCAGATGCTCTATGACTCCACGTTGACAGTGTGTGCTGTTCCACATGGGATGCCGATGGTCAAAGAAAAAACGTCACAAATCAGTGGAATTAAAATAATTTTGTCCACGAATGAGAAAGCTGGGAAAGAAACATATCTTTCCTCACATACCCTTGGATCAGAAACCTTAGTCTTTATCCTAAAGCAGAGAATTGACCCAGCGGTTAAAAAAAAAAAAAAATCTAAACTAAAACAATTTTTTAAATTTAGATCAAATGGATCTGCTGGATCCGTTTCAGTTACATCGTGCATTTTTCACGATTAATAAATTATACTCTAGGTAGTCAAACTGCTATGAGTAGGTAATTCAGCACCCAATGTCAGCACCTTACGATTATCGCTAACTTTACAGCTGTCACTTGCCAGACACCTCTCAGACAGGGCTCCAGCAGTCGTGAGCTTAGTCTTGGGTCTCGGGAGATCCCTTGCTGGGGCAGTCCCTCCAGCAGAGGCAGCTGGCGGCAGATTCAGAAACTTTTCCTCATGGACCAAAGGCCATTAAAACTTTTGAGCAGCTTCAGGATATTAAAATAATTCAGCAAGGTTTTCAAATAATAATGAATTCTATCTCCCCCTAATCTCTGCGGGCTTTCCATTCTTATGGCCACATACAAACAGTTCCATTCTACATTCTTCTCAGAAAGACCTATGCACAATTCATTTCGCTTCGAGGAAAATGTTCTGATTCTATGACAAAAATTGGAAACAAGCAGAAACTCTCTACTTTCATTTTAAAGCAAACAAGCACAGATCTCAGGAGGATACAAAGAAAGAAAGAAAGATGTAAATGGACTTTTGAAAACAAAAATGTTGCACAGAGAACTATGTGCCCGTTATCAAAACAGGTGCAGAATAGAGAGTCCCCGGATGGATTTTTCAGAGCCTTTTCCTGCTCCCTCCATCCGCCCTGCTCAGGCTCGCTGTCCCTTCAAAGCACGTGCAGCGGAAAGAACAGGATGAGATAATGTATGAAGCGAAACGGGGACGAGCGCTCACCAAAGCTGCAGCCCCAGATACCGCGAAATGTCACTTCGACTGTGAGCTATGAGGGCGGACTTTTTCTAAAAGTTAAAAAGTTTGGAACTTTTACAAGGATCTTTTCATTTTTCACGCTAACTTTCTCTGAACACTTACGAAGCCACTTTTCTGAGGCTCCAGCGAATGAAAGGTTGTGCCTTTTAAGACAGAGCCACCGTCAGTACAGATAGCACTTACTCGTGCTTTAAACGACAGGGACAATCTCCACCGATATAACGAATCTGGAGGAAGGGAAACGTCCCTCAGCCGTCCGTCACGCCCGTGTGTGTGACACCAGACACAGAGCGCTGACCCCGGTCACAGCGAGCCCAGCAGCGCTGCAGGAACTTGCCTCCAGAAACGCGTGACACACCTAGAGAAACGTGTGACACACCTAGAGAAACGTGTTGCCCAGAGGTAAGCTAAGGGGGCGACGGGTGAGCAGGTAAGTGGGCGCCCCTGCAGGCGGCACTTACACACGCCCAGTGTGCGCGCCAGTGGGGAGAAGTTTCAGGAACCCCTCACCCCCGTGAGGACCACAGTGGGCATGGCTCCTGTGACCTGAGGACACTGACGGGGCCTTGGGGTCAGCTCCCCGCGCACCTCTCCTCTGGCGAGCTGCGGAGTCTGGACTGACTGACAAGGATTCTGGGGGAGAGGAAGCAGCCATTGCTGCAGGACGCAAGTGTCCAAATTTAGATGAAAGAGTCCATTTCCCCAAGAAAGGTTAACATCTGAGGATGAAGCATCATCGAAAGATGAAGCAACAGACAAAGTTTGAGTATAGGACATCTCAGGGCCGTGACAAGGGGGAGCGTACAAGGAGCCCGTCCACAATCAGAAAACAGGGAGACAGAACAGTCTTGTGAGGCCCAGGCGCCCACATCTTGGTGTAGAAAGGGCACTTCCTGCCGGAACATGGAGGACCATTTGAAAAGCTGATCGAAGGTACACGATAGTGTCAAAGATCAAAACTAAGAGTTTGAAACACCTCTCTGCAAGTCATCAAAATGTCAGCCGACATTTCGACACTTCCCATCAACCCGGTGTTTTTTAAAGTATTTAATTCTAAAGTTACGACTATAAAAATAGTTTCCTGTAACAGGAAAATAACCCCTCCGTGTGTCCATACATGTGGCAAAAAAAAAGAAAAAAGAAAGAAAGAAAGAAAAAAAAAGGAAATCAACGCCCAAAACGAAGAGGCGCCCGCCGAGCCGTCCCGAGCGCGGGCTGCGAGACGGAGCTCGCCGCGCCCTCCGGGCCTCGCCGGTCGAACGCGCGGCCGGGGCCCCGGCGGGGAGGCGGCGGCGGCGAGCGGGGCCAGTCGCGGCCCGCAGCCCGGCCCCGGGGGAGCGCTCGCGCCGCAGCCGGCGCGTCCTGCGCGGCTCTGCCGGTCACCTGCGCCGTCCCCCGCTTAACACTTTGCTGAAGCACAAGCGCACGCCTCCCGCACCACGACGCACGCCAACTCCGTCCGCGCGCCCCAGTCTGCGAGCACCGGGGCCGCCCCGGGACGCGCGGGCGCTGATCCCCGACGGCGAGCCCGACCCTCGGCGGGAAGGACGGTGCGCGTCGGTCGCCGGCCGGGAGGCCGAGCCCCGGGGCCGGAGCGGCGCGCGGCGGGGACCCAGTCCTCGCGCTCCATCCTGTGCGCGCCGCCCGCGCCCCGGGCTCCGCCGAGCTGGCACGGAAACGCGCCGGCACGGCATCCCCGGCGGGGTCGGAGGTCGCCCCCGGCGGGGTCGGAGGTCGCCCCCGGCGGGCTCGAAGGCCCCGCCGCAGCCGCCGCCCCGGCCACACCTCCGGCCAGGAAGCGGCCCAGCCGGGAGCGCTGGGACCGGGCCGTGGGGACCGAGGGGCCGGCGGGCCGAGGCCGGGCTGCCCGCAGCTGCCGCCGCCGCCTCCCGCGCCGACCGGCACTCACAGGTGACGATGGGCTTGTTCTCCATGGTGTAGATCACCGGCGGCAGCGGCTCCTCAGGGGCGTCCATGGGCGTCCGGCGTCACCGGCCCGGTCCCCCGCGCTCCATGGGCAGCCGCGAGGCCGCACCCGGCCAGCCCGAGCCCGAGCGGCGCCGCCGGCCGCGACAGCGACGCCCGCCGGGCCGTGCGAGGTCGCCCCCAAGCCGGCCGCCCGCCGCTGCCGGCCGCATCCACTTCCGGGGCCGGCGCCGCCGCCCAATCGCTTCCGGGGCGCGCGGCTTAAAGGGGAGGCTTCCCGCCAGCGCCGCGCTGCCCTCCGACTGGAAGGCGGGTGGCGGGCGGGGCCCCGCGGGGTTCCCTCCGCGCGTCAGGGCCAGAGTGCCTTGCGGGCCGGCCGTGGGCGGCGGCGGCGGCTCCCCGCCTGGGCCCGGAGCTGTGGGGAATGCACGACCGGCGTCCCCTCCCCGCGGGCGGACTGCGCCCCGGCCCCCCCGGGAGCGACAGGGACACGGCGGGGTCTCCCACGACGTCGCCCCTCCCGGAGTGCACGACGCCCGTGGTCGGTGCGCGCGGCCGAGGGCGGCGCCTCCAGCGGCCCCGCACCCGGGGGCGCGGGTGGGCGCCCGCCGCGCGCCCCCAGCCCTACCACGCGGATTCCCCGGGCGGGGACCCAGCCGGGGGTCGCTGACGGCTGTGGACACGGGGTTGACCCTAGGGAGTCACCGAAAAGCATGTGGACACAGACACGGCCCCGCAGCCACTGACGGTGGCGTGTGCACAGGGGGCCGACCCTGGGGCGGGGGAGTCACCGAAAATGGCGCGCGGAACAAGCACGCAGGTGTCGCCCGTGCGCTGCTTACGGATCGCCCGGCCTTATTTCCGCCAGATGCCGGACGCCTCTTGCGGCATCGATTAAGACACCGGATTAGTCCCCACCACTGGGCCCAACGGCAGTCAGCCCTGGCCAAACCCTCGGTCTCGTGTTTTCTTGTCACATTGGTCTTACAAAGCAGTGTCGCTGCCATAAAGCAGAGCGCCGTCACCACCTTCTCACTCCAGAGACCGGGCTCCGCCGGGCCCGCCTCCGAGGCCGCCCGCCGCACACCGCGGTCCCTGAGGCGAACCTCTCCGAGGTGCCGCAGCCTGTCGTCGCCTCTCCTGTTAGCACTCGTTTCCTGCGTGCATGTGGGAAAAGCATCTTTGGTAGTTCTGCTCAGAGTCCCTTTACTGCCCATGTGCCCGAGTGTTGCCTTTCCCCACTTCCCCGGGATACTTAAAATTTGATTTGGGGACTGTGCTTTTTACTTACGTGCCCAAGCCCCACCCCCCCATACCAGCCACATGGGGCCTTCCATGGATAGGCAGTGGTTCACGGTTTTGAGAATGTCCCAAAACAAATCATACTTTTACTGCCTATAAGTTTCATGTGTCAGGAAAGTACATTTGGGGTAACTTGCAAATGAAATGAAGCACACGTGTGAAATAGTTTGAGTGTGAACACAGCTGACCATGTGTGGGTGCATGGTGCATCTAGCGAAGATCAGAGTTAGGGCAGGCGGGGCACTGAGAAGCAAGAGGTGGGCAGGGGTGGGGGACCAGAGTCTGCGTGGGGGTCCCCGTAAGGCCTTGGCTCCCGCTGGGCTCAGCCTGTGTAGGATGAGACGCCATGGTGCTTACCAAGAAGAGGCTGTTACAGAGTCCAAAATGGCCCAAAGACGTGGTCTAGCAGATCTCGCTGATGCCTCCTTAAGGCCCAGGTCAGCTGAGACCCCCCAGAAAGCCCCACACGCTCCCACTGCTGGGAGCCAGCCGACTTGACCTGTGAAGGCCTTAGAGCAAAAGCGCTAGGAAAAATAAATAAATAAAAAATAAATGAATGAATGAATGAATGTTTGGCTGAGAAGCCAGTACAAGGAATAAAATGGAAAAATATAAAATATCTGATGAATCCAAAAGCGGGCAGGAAAGGAACAATATATGAATAAAAATCAGATGGGACTAATACAAAGGGTTCGTCATCACATGAAAAGGTGCTCAGCATCCATTCCAAATCAGGGAGATACACATTAAAGCGACAGTGAAATCTCACTGCACGTCTACTCAAATAGTTCAACAATTTTTTAAAACCCGACAACGGCAAATGTAGACTCCACACCCAGCTCCATGTCAGGAGTCTCTTCTCACGGAGACGTTGTCCAGAGACTCAGAAAACACACGAACAACGAACTGTTCTGTCGTGACGATGCAGACACCACGTCCCCCCCAGGCGGGCCACGTCTGGCGCAGAAGCATTTTCTTTCTCGAGGGAGGGAAGGGGGAAGGCGACACTCGGGCACGTGGGTGGTTAGGGGACTCTTGGCTATTTTCTCTCTGAGCAGAACTATCAAAGATTCTTTTTCTCATATGGGAATTTAGAAAATGCTTGAATTCAGCACAAATACTGCTTCAGCAATTCCTTATAATAATGGTGAAACGGTGGGATCCCTGTTAATGGATGTCCTTTCTTTTTTCAGAGCCTTTTTGTCGTCCTGAGACAGCATTTGTTTTTTTTTAAGGGTTGCTGGCACTTGAGCCCAAATGGCCTTTCCTGGTAGCCCATTACATTGTGTCCAGGCTGCAAAGAGCCTGTTAAATTATGTATCGGGACGTTGCGTATGCTCGTTCCGAAGGCAGGCACCGTGGGCTTGGCTCTGCCCCACTGATCAGGTCCTCTCCCCAGAGGGCTGGGCAAAAAAAAAACAAAAAACCCCAAGGCCAGCCAGCAAATGTTCCCAGCAGGTTTATTCATAGTGGCCGAAACCTGGAAACAACCCAGACGTCCTCTGATGGTGACCAGCTAGACAAACAATGGTCCACCCGACCACGGAACAATAAGCAGCAATAGAAAGGACTAGGCTATTGACACACGCGACCACCTGGATGAATCTCGATAGAACGAGGCAGAATGAAAAAAAATCCAACCCCAAACGGTCACATTCCGTGTGTCCCACTTAGAGAACATTCTTGAAGTGATGAGATACGGAATGGAGATGAGGGTGGATGATGGGGGTTCGGGTCGGGGTGGGGCGGGAGAAAGGGGGCGAGGCAGTGAGAGGGCCTTGTGAGCAACCCCCATGAAGAGAGACCATTCTGTGTCCCAACTGTATCGGTGTCGGCATCCTGGATGTGACACTGAACTAGCGTTGTGCGGACGTCGCCCCCGGGGGCGTCTGGGTAAAGGCCACGTGGGTCTCTCTGTGTCCTCTCTTACAACCTCGTGGGAATCTACTATTATTCAAAATAAAAAGTTTAATAAAAGCCCCAACCGACTTTAACGTGCTAATAACACAGGGAGGAGGCAAGAGAACTAAAATCTTAAATCGGCCACATTCAGAAACTGCGCTGTGCCCATCAGCCCTGCAGCCAGGGCCGAGGACACCTCAGAACAAAGGAAGGCTTCTGCTGGGATGCCAACGGCCCGTGCCCCACACCTGTGAGGGGCAAACAGGAACAACAGCGTCTTTAAGTGGCACAAAATCGTTCGTTCCCTATGGCTAGAACATGAGGGACCTGGGGACTAGGCTGGGAGCTGCCAGCAGGCCTTTCACTCCACACATTCTTACTTTGTCACACGACACAGCCCATCCCTCCTCACTGTATGTCCATGTCAAGGAAATGGGTACACAAACGTCACTAAAGAACGATACACAAGCTGAATCCCGGGAACCGGTGTCTTCCTCGGTCCCTCTCGGAGCCTTTACTCCGTCTCTCCCACGGTCTTCGTCTCTGAGTCCCTGTCGCTCCGCCCCCCAGAGACCATGGCCTGTCCGCGGAGCGTTTCCCCTTCTCTAATAACCTTTCCTTGTGACTCTTTGGCGTGTGTGTTGAATTTTCTACGCTCCCCGCCAAGAACCCTCTCCTCTCTGTGTGCGGGGCTTGGTCTCCCCGACATGAGTCGCCAAGGAGTGCATGAGGTAACCCATGTGTCACCCGCCCCTCTGTTTAAGCGCCCCTCCGGGGTTTAGGGGCACACTGCTGGCCTCCGGGTCAGAGGTTCCCTCACATGCCCTGAATGTGAACATCTGACCAGGCCCCCCAGAAACCTCCCAGGCGGGCAGACAGTCCACGAGAGGGGGATTCAAGTAACTATCAGGCGGGGAAATAATCTTCCTCATGAATGAGCGAGGAAATGCCACGGAAACTTTTTTTTTTCCTACCAAACTACAAGAATATGGGAGGAAAAAGAGAGAGAAGAGCCGGGAAGGTGAGGGCCTGGCCCAGGCAGACGGGAGGACCGGGAGGTGCCTTGGAAGCCTCTGAGGTGCCACCTAAAAAGGCAGTCACCCCCTTTCGTCCTTTGACTCAGCAGCTCCACGTCTCGATCTCTTTAAGGAACTTCTCCCCGAGACATCCGTGGATAAAAAACACGCATGGCAGCATCGCTGGCAGCATCGGCCGAAAACGAAACCACCTAAAATAAATATCAATAACTGTGTTACGTAACTCATGCCACACCCATTCGATGACCTGTTACATTGCCATCAAAACGGTGTTTAGTGTGCGGCCGTCTCACCCTGAATGAGCCCGATCCCGTCTGATCTCGGAAGCTAAGCAGGGTCGGACCCGGTCAGTCCTCGCATGGGAGACCACCTAGGACGAGCCGGTGCCGTAGGTGTAAAAAATAAAGTGATTGTCAGCTGACAAGGTCCTTGCAGTCTGTGAGGTCAGCCAAGGGTTGCCTCGCCTCAAAAAACAAAAAACAAAAATTGGAGTTTAGAGTTTCCGACACTCTGAGACACAAGCACCTGTAATGTTCTTCGAGAAGAGTCGATCCCTGGACCCTAAAACTCCGCATGGCTGCGACAGTGATTGCTGCGGCCACTGTTTTCCCACCGCTGTTGGAGTGGTCGCCGTCGCGAAAGTTTGCCCATCGTCGGAGGAACGCACCACCCCCGACGGGGAGAATCCAGACAGCAGAGAGCTGAAGCGGCTAAAATTTCAGCTTCCGCAAGGGAGAAGCCATCGGTCGGCACCTGCCGGTAATGTCGCCTAAAACCTGGATGTCTTTAGGCCGTTGACCTTTTCAAAAGTCTCTTGAGCATTTCGAGAGGAATAAATGTTGGCTTTTAAAAAGCTAGGGGGGAAAAAGCTGTTAAGAGGAAAGGAAGGTGTGATACATGACCATGACATAAAAGTGAAAACTCAAAAGTGACCGGAAGGAACGCACCAGGACGCTAGCAGTGACTGTCCTGGCCTGCAGGTGACTTCCACCCTCTGCTGTCCACCACTCCGTCTGTCTCTGTGTATCTGGAAGGAGCCTGGCTGTCTGCAAAAAGGGCCCACAACGTGGTCAGGTCACAGATCCTGAGCAGGGTACATGGCGTCTAAGTTACTCCTGAATCTCAACTTTCTCATCTAGAAGCAGGATCATGACAGAATTTCCCCCTCCAAAACATGGCTTCTGTGCGCTTGATTCCCACAAAATCCCCGTGAGGAGGAACTCCTCGCTGCATTTCACGGATGGGGAAGTGGAGGTACAGACGGGGGCAGTACGTGCCCAGTGGCCACTCAGAGAGCAGACCCCGGGGGGCGTGGCCTCTCTGGGGACACGGTGAGCTCCTTGCTCGTGTTGACTCAAAGCCGGGGCCCATAGAGGCAGTGCCGCCCTGGCCACCTCGGTTCATACAGGAGGGGCCGGCGGCCGTGGTTACAGGCACAGCTGAGTGCAGCCCGGGCCTCGGGCCCTGGGCCCCGCACCCCACCTCGGTGTTAGTGACGCTGTCGTCAGTCTCCACATGCTGTTCCGTGAAGAGCCCGTGTTCACAGTTGCCTCAGCGGGGGTGACATCCTCCTCCCAGGTCCTGTTCCGCATTGTATGAGACCAAGCCCGGTGCCGCGGGTGGCGTCTCTGGACGTGTCGTTCGATGCTCCTGTTTTTAGCTCATTCGCCGTTTTTCTCGGGGTTCTGACAGTGCGGGTTTGCGCTCTCTCCCCTCAAGCTGCCGTCACCCTCCAAGAAGCCTGTCCACGCCCACGCCTCCTGTCCCTCACCTGCACCCCTGCTCGATGGGGCGGGAGGCAGGGGCAGGGGCGGCCACCCTGCTGGAAGCCCTCGTTTGTCCTCCAGCCACTTCGTCAGGCTATTCTCAAGCCCAGGGAAGCCGGCTGTGGGGAGCAGGGCCAGCTCCTCCTTAGCCGGCCTCTGGCACATCTACTGTTGGGGTGACAGGGGCAGGAGAGGAGGGTGGGAGGGGAGGGCGGGTTACGGGATGGGCCGCCCAGAATGCAACCTCCAAGGCCACCAGAACGTCACTGGAACAGGCGGGAAGGGTGGCATCAGCCACCCGACCTCCGTGGGTCTCGCCCTAGCCAAGTGGCACTGTGAAAACCTGTCCGGTCTCCATTCTCACGCCCTCCCTCTCTGGGGCCGCCAGCAAGTGAACCGCCCGCACCCAAGTCTCCTGTTCTTCCGAAGACGCGCAGTCAGTGACAGATGTGGCTCTGCTGCCCTCACCTTGGAAGGGGGACCCGGGGTCGCCTGACAGCCAGAAACAGATGCGTCCACGGCCCACTGCTGAAGACCAGTGGCTCATTTACGCAGGCTTCACACGCTGCCTCGGAGCTGGGCTGGCTCCGAACCACAGCAGTAAACGCTTTGTTTTGAACCTTAAGAGTACTTAATGGTTAACTAATGGTTAACTAATTAACTTAATGGTTAATTAATAGAAAACCCGGTTTGTTCCTGCTTCCCTTCAGGGAACGTGGGAGCAACGTATGAGGACCGCAGCTCGGGAAGGGGGGTGGGCAGGTGCTGGGCACTGTCCTGGCCAAGCTGCCCGCAGGCCTCAGCCCAGGTGCGGGTGTGCCCGCCCCCCGCGAGCCCCCAACCCCCGTGCTGCTGGGGTTATGGGACTTCCTCTCGTGGGCACCGTCCATCATACCTGTGTCCCCAGGCTCGCTCCCCTCCGGAGGGTGGGGTGACGCTGAGAGTTCCCAGCCTCTGTCACGGCTTATCTTCTTGGTGACCACTCCCCCACCCCTCCACCAAGAGCCACCCGGAGTCACCTCATGAGGACGAAGGAGGCTCCTGGTGGTCTTGTCACCTAGGGTTTCCTAAGAGTTTTGAGAGCTCTGCATCCTGGGAGAGTAGGCGGGGAAGGGAGGCGAGAGACACCCCAAAGGCAGGGCCCCCTGAAAGCCCAGGCCCCACTGCGGACCACAGCATCCATCCAGCTCCTTCTGCACCAAGCCTTTCTGGGGGGCACTGCGGGTCGGCCATCCCGGTTGGGAGCAGCGGAAGCAGGTCTGAGCAGGAGGCATGGTCAGCACCGAAGCCCACACCCTGAGATGCACAGGTCCTGGCCCGTCTGGATGGCTGGGTCACTGGAGGTGGCAGCCGCCTCTCCGTCTTGCATAGGGTGGAGGGACATCTAGGGGCCTGGACTGGCCCCACGGGTCACGTTCCTTACAGAGTCCTGGGCAGCTGGGAGTGGCCATTTAATCATGGGGACATCGCCGGAATGCTTTACCAGGAAGTGAGACGTCATGGAACGGCCTGTGGGAATCCGGGAGGAGCCGGACAAAACCCGGGGCCGGCGTGCGGGGCCCGTGCAGTCGGCAGGGCGGAGGTGCACCCCAGCTCTGCGCTGCCAGCACTGATGGCGCCCTGCGTCCCTGTAAGGTGACCCCTGGCATAAAGTCTGTCCTTACAGGGGCAGACGGAAGGAGAGCACCCCCTTTAAGCTGCTCCCCTGGGGCGGTCTTAGATCGTGCAGTGATTTTGCAAACAGGCGGGTCACACCTGGCTAGACTGGCTGTCCCCTCCCCACCACCACCACCCGTTTGCTCGTCTCCAGGGACTCCCCCAGGCTCCTGCATACACCTCCTGGTTCAAAGCGGTCTGGGGTCCCTGGCAGCCGCTCCTCTGACTCCTGAGACCTCGCCTCACACTCTGAGCCTGTGGGGACAGGGGACGGAGCAATCACTTCTGGTTATGGGCTTACACACCTTGTTTTGCAAGACACACCGGTCCTGAAGGCAGTCTGGGGGCCTCACTGGACCCCACCGTGTGATCTCAGGAGGTGGGCTCCACTGCACGTGGCTGGAGACACCCCCCTGGGGGCGGGGACTAATAACACCGCCCATGCCCCCACACGTACCGTGGTCCCTGCGCGTCTTACCTGCTGCCCACTTCCCACACAAAGCGCCCCCTGGAGTACGTTCCTGTGGGTGCAATGTTCTCCCTGCTCCCTGGCGGGGCTGGAGCTGGGTCAGGTGACGCCAGCAAGTCCTCTGATGCCGCAAGACAACGGGACTTCTTCACTGAGGTCACGGCTACCAAGGTCAGCCTCTGGGGAGCTTCCAGAGGAACGTTCCCTCCCACCCAGCCCCATGCTGTGCGGGTCACCTGGGCAGCCCGGTGTCCCCAGGCACCGCACCAGAGGAACCATGGACATAAGGGTGATCCCAGAGCGTAGGTTTGTGATGTCATCCCACGTCCCGACGGCTTGTTGCTACACGACCACCCCAAGCCTTCCTCTTACTCTTCAGTATGTACGCGTACATGTGTGTACATGTGTTTGTATGCACCGGCACATATGTGTATGTGCGTGGGATGTGTGCACACACGTGCAACTGCATATATGCAAGTGTATCGCACTTATACATGTGCCTATGTGGGTTTGTGTGCACATGTGGTACACGTGTGTGCACATTGCACGTGTGCACATGGCTTGTGTGCAGGTATGTGTATGTGCGTACATGTGCGTGTGCGTGCTCACACACACTTCTCATTACGTCAGGTGGTCAGAGGCTGATTCTTACCGACTCCCCTAAGCAGAGTCAAAGCAGAAGCCGGCAGGCCTCAGAATGAAGCTTGCCCATGGCCTGTGTGTCCCAGATGTCTGTGAAACTCAGAGTTGGGGGGTCCAGGGTGTCTTCCTCAGCCACCTGTCCCTGCCCGTGGGCACTCGTGTTCAAACAGCACCAAACACAGAAGTGGAGCAGAGCTGTGTGCACAGGGGACAAGGGTCCGACCCAACCCCACCGTTCCAACGCCACATGGCGCCAGGGCCCTTCGGTTTCGGCCCCCGCACCACCCCACCCCCAACTCCACACCTGTGTGTGTTGGTGTGCATGTGTGTGCATGCTTGCACATGCGCGTGTGCATGCTTATGTGTGCATGTTTGCACATGCGTGTGTGCACGTGCACATGCATGTTGGTGTGCATATGCATGCATACGTGTGTGTGTGCGTGCATGCATGTGTGTGCATGTGCGCATGTGTGCACGTGCTGGTACACGTACACTCTGAATTCAGGATGTAGGCTAGAGGTGGGACTTTGCCGGTGGCCGTCTGAGCCCGGCCTCCCTAGTCCAGGAGGCTGAGCCGAGCGTGGCTATGGGCCCGGCCCATGCCGCCGGCGCCACCGGAACCAGACTGCCCAGGGCAGAGGGGCATGTCACCACGGCGGGTCCTGAGCACAAGTGACGCCAGGGTTCTTTGAGCTCAATTTATTTTCTAGACAGACAGACAAATGAGCCCGGGGAGTAGCTCTCGGCTCTAACAAGATTTCTTTGCTTTATAAAGGAGAAAACAGGGAATCCTTGGTTTTCTGGTTTTCACAGAATGAACTTTTTTTTTTTTTTTTTTACTTTTTGATGTGCACATGCCTACTTTGTTCTTGATGGCTTTTAAGACCCGTTTTTAGGCAGAGTGTCATTTTTGCATACTTTATGCACCGCTGTTCTCCCTGGCTTTTGCCAGATGGTGGCGCGCTCCCCCGCTTCCCCTCCAAAGACAGCGGAGTGAAAAGGAGAAGCTTGCCAAGTGCACTGAGCCCAGGCGGCTGGAAGGACGAAGGACAGGCAGGAACGACGTGCGCGGGGGCTGACCGCACAGGCCGGGAGTGCCCGGGGTCCTCTGCCTCCCCTGGGGAAAAGCTATACAGACCAGAAACAAAAGAACAGGAGGCACAGTCGCTTTCACTTATGTTCCGGGCATTTTACCCCTCTCTTCCGTAGCAGCGATTTTAATAAACAAGCACGACGCCCGCGGCATTTTCCCTAGAAACCCCGCCGCCCAGGCAGGCTCACGCACGCCCGTGTACAAAGCGTCTTCACAGCGCATGGCAAACATAGTCAGTTTTTGGGACACAGGCTCTTTAAGTCTACGTGACCCCCCCCACCCCCAGCCTCCTATCCACCGCAAATACCGCTATCCTCAACTTCACAAAGTTTTGAGTAGCGAACTTGTAAGTAAAAATGAAGCGTACAAAAGGGACCGTCCCTAGAACATAGTTGCACCCTGTATACAACGTACCACCCTCTGAAACCGGCCAGGGGTCACGCATGGCAGATTGTCGACAACAGAAAAAGACTCCGACGTCTGTCGCACGTGCTTGAGTCAACGGTCCGTGTGGTTTTCCAAAGAGAGATTTTCATTTACGGTGACAGTGCTTGCTGACAACCTCCGAGACCAATGATTAGTTTATGATACAGCACTCGCTGGCCATCTTTATGAATAAGAAGCCAGTTGAATCTCCTGGCATTTAGGCGAGTAACATTTGATTGTCACGATGTACAATTCTGAGACAATAAATACAAGTAGATCCGATGCGTTTCTTCATTGTATCAAGTAACTCCAGTTTAATTTAATACAATTTAGTGCATTTCAGTATCTCATTCACAGTCTGACTTCTGTCCAAATACTTTTACAACGAAAAGTTAAACTGAAAAGTTTACGAGAAAAGAAGAACTTATTAAAAAGCTTAAAAAATTAAAGCGATTCAATTGTCTTTAAAAAGAACGTGTGGCTGCCACCGGGGCTGACTAGCGTCAGCCTCTCAGATGATTTCCCGGGCTCCCTGACAGTGATCTCGTCCTTGTTTTTCCCGAGTGGTTTGTACGAATGCCACCACTTTTACTAAATCAGCTAGCGGCAAACGCTTGTGCTAAAACTCAATTCACGCGTCCACCCCCTCGATCAAGCACGACACGGTGTGACATCTTCTACCCAAAAACTGGCCCTGTGATTTTGCGGCCTGGCCCTGATGTGCAAATGTGAAGCCTGAATGTCCGCATGCACCTTGGCGGCCCCACGCAGGGTGGGGACAAAGCCGGGCCCACCTGAGCGGGTGGCACGGCCGGGGAAGACCAGGCGCTTGGAGAGGCTGGCCTTTGCTTTGGGAGCTCCGTTGCTGGAGAAGGGGCGGGCACGCGGGCCGGGGACGCGCTGTCTCCAGAGAGGGGAGTGGTGGGCAGGCCACGCCCACTGTTTCAACCCGAAGCCTGGCCGCACGGCAGGAAAATCGGAAGCCACATCATACCAGCGAACGCTAAGCGTGGCACGCCGGGGGAAGCATGCGCTCCGGTGAGAGGCTCGCAGCACGGGGGTGAACAGTGCGGTGGAAATCAGCCAGGCTGGAGAGGTTCTCTCTGGCTTGTCCTAGAGGTGTCTCGGGCAGAGACAAAGCAACATGCAGGGGGTTACTCATCCTTCACTCCAAACCTGGCACAAACCGGTGGGCACACGGGGACGGCAGCCTAGAGTCGGCTCCGAAACGCACAACTGCACGCCCTGCCCCCCTTCAGGCCAGCTTCGCCCTCTGAAACCGAACTGGTGTAGGGGAGGTCACCGGGGTACGCAGGGCGGGTGACGGGGCAGTGGCAGGCAGGCGAGATGGAGTCGCAGCTGATCAGGGTTGGTACCCGCACTGCATTTTTACAAGAAAGTGCTGCTTTACGCCGTTATTTAGTGGTTTGTACGTTCAGAGCTCCTCTCAACCAGACTCTGCGCCTCCTGAGGACAGGGTCGACCGAGCACCTCACACAGGGCTGCGCGTCCCGTGCGCTGTCACTGGGTACCGGGGACCACGTCGCTTCTTTCTCTGGGCTAAACCTCGTCGATGGGTAGCCGTTTCAAAACCCCGGCTAGGCTCGGTTTGGAGGAAGAGGGTGCACAGAGAGCGTTCGCAAGTCTGTGACACGCTCTCCCTGCCACCAGCCAAGCCGTCCCGCGGCGTCTGCTTGCTGGCACGCAGGGGCCGTCGCCACTTACAGCGCTAAGAGAAAGACCCTGGCAGGGAAGCCAGAAAGTCCCCAGGTGCTGGCAGCTGCTGCAAAGTCACCATGGAATGCCACAGGCACCTCGGAAGCCCCTAGAACTCCCCAGAGGGGCCGGAAGAACTGTGGCCCTCTCCCCCAGCTAGACATGCGGGCAGGGCCCATGGCTGAACCCCATTAGCTGCCCGCTGAAGCCCAGTCGCCTGGCAGGGCCAGGACGCGTTCATTCAAGATGACAGAGGACACAGAACCCGGCCCCTGAGAGCAAAGGCCAGGCCTGAGCTGAGGAGCGTGTGGCCAGCAGCCCCCAGCGTGGGGCTCGGCCCGTCGGGCACTCGCGGAGGGGGCTGCTGTCTGGAGCAGGGGGCTGGCTCTGGAGACTCAGGCAGCAGGGCGGCCAGCGAGCCTGACCCCGGTGGAGGGCACCCTCGGCTCCAGGCTGAGCACCCACTCTAGAGCCTCCGACCGGCATGGCCTGTCCTCTCGGCCTGAATTTAACGTGACGGCAAGTGGAGCTTGGTAGTGGGGTGCACAGGAAAAGAATAAAGGAAAGCACTATTCTGGGATTTTTTAATTTAATGTAAGAAATGAAAGGAGCTCCCCGCCCCTCCTTCTGAAGGGGATGAAAAGCGAGGTCCGCCCTCTGAGAAAACGCTCCCGGCGTGGGGGTCGCCGCCCGGGAGGGCTCGCCGTCCAGGGCGTGAGCGGGAAGACGTGGCGGGGGCTCAGCCCCGCACCCTGGCCACGGCCTCCGGACCGAGGGTCTGCCCGCCCGCCACCGACTGGATGTGGGAGTCACACTTCCTGTGCTCCTGTCAAGCGGCAGGAACTTGTCTGGGCAATCAGCATGTCTAACTCAGTGGTAGAAGATCCAAAGTTGCAATTCTGCAGGGCAGGACCCTGATGCTTTTCGCCTTGAAGATTTTTTAGGTTTTAGTGACTTAGCAAATGACACGGATAGACGCACGTGAGGACAGCCCGGCAGCAGGATGGGCGAAGACGAGCAGAGGGCCGGGCTTCGGGACGGAGCTGAGAACGCTCCTTGGGACAGTGGCATCTTAAAGCTGCGTGGTCGTGACCCTCGGACCTCGGAGGCCTCGCGCCCGTCCGCCTCGGCTGGCGAGCCAGCACCGGACTGTGGCACCCCGCCGTGTCTGCCCCTTCGTCAGGTCCCCAAGCCCAGAATGCGGAAGTGCCATCGTTACAAAGAATTTATGTCGTCCCAAGAAATCTTCCCAAAATACATACTTAGGGCCAACGCGTCATTATTTTTCCAATGAGTTTATAATTTTTCCCACGCCTCTGTCCACCATTGGCTTTCCTGGGAAACTTAACCTGCCTCTTTTCAGTGCAGCGGGCAGAACACCTACGACTTCCCTTCCCCTTGCTAGAAAAGATGAGGGCAATGTGACTAAAAAACCAAAGTCTGAGAAGAAAGTCTGATGCAGGGGGCTTCACAGTGAAATGATTCAGCTGAGCCCTGCGGGGATTGGGGGGTGGCCTCCGTCCCCAGTCCTCCTGTCCCCACAGCGTCCAGCCGGGACACCCATGGTGCACTGAACACGCCTCCGCCTGCACATAAACGCCTCCCGCTAGGGCTGTGGCCCAAAGGGACGCCGCTGCCAGGACCTAAGGACAGGCTGTCGGGATCCTCGGAGGACCGGAGGAGGAGCTGGCTGCCCGCTGGGCCCGGGCAGGCGGAGCGGCAGGCCCTCCCCAGGGACGCATGTGCCACTCAGGGGATGGGGGGGCCGGGAGAAGGGGCAGCTTACCACCTCCTTTCCTTCAGGGAGCTGAGAGCCATCAGCAGATCAACCCTAAAAATAAAGTCTCTACAAGCCAACGAGCTCTGAGCCAACAGGATCCAACCACCTTTAGAAAACAAAGGTTTGGCGGTGACATTGCTTTTTAGGGAGCTTCCAGGCGTCCTGGGGGAGTCAGGCAGAGGTCTCTCTCCGCATACTCCCGGCGGGTAGCAGAGAGGGCCCCAGCCCAGCGTGGCCTCCCCAGCTCCCAGCAGGTCGACGGCCCAGGGAGAAAGGACTGTGTAGGGAGCTGTGGGCATGGGGAGGACTCTACGGTCACCGCGTCCTCAGGTATTTACGCCCCGGGTCGGGTGGGACACGGGGTGGGGCGTTTGCCTGCAGCCAGCCGCGCAGGGCTCCAGACTCCTGTGACACCCCAGTGTGTGCTTTTCACCAAGAGAGTTTTCTCCACGGGGCCCCTACCTCCACCCTCAGGAAGCGAAGGCGCGGGCCACCTTGGGGGCCAGGGACCTGTGACATCCGTTCCCGGAAGGACAGGGAAAGAGCCGTGAAGGGAGTTTGCTGGGGACGCAGGGAAGGGGCTCGGGGCTCAGGCGAGTTCCCGAAACCGCAGACAGAAAACAAAAACGGGACCTAAGTTTAAGGAGAGAGCGCATCAGAGGCTCTCTCTGGCCGCAGAGTCCTCGGGAGACGGCGTCGGGTGACACCCGGCACCCCGGGGGCCGCCCCCCAGCAGACGCGGCCCTCCGTGCCTGGGGCCCGTGGGTGCGCTGTGGCCGGCTCCAGCTGGCAGGCCAGGCCTTCCATCTCTTTACTCTTGGCTCAAGTTTATTGGTTAATATTAGTCACCAGTTAATAAGAAAAATAGTTTCTAAGTGTCTTTTTTTCCGCTCTGTGTGTTGTTCTGTTTTTAATCGAGTTAATCGGATACCACCATCAGGTTACGTGTGTCAATCACAGCCATTAATTATTCCTTTTTCTTAAATTCTTGGTTTCCGTAGCTGGAGCCTTTTTCTATCTCAGTTACTCCTATGAGCCGGCGGACTCCGAAAGAAGCTTCAAAACAGGAGAAGGTGAGGTTAGACCCACCGCCTTTTGGGGGGGGGGTCCCCGACCTCCGGCCTCAGACTGCTGCCCCTCCCCGCTCTCCCCCTGCACACTAGTCAGCCTGTCCCCACGGAGGAGACACCCCCGCAGCAGAGCCGCCGGATGGGCCTGGCTCCCTGGCCCCCAGGACCTCGCCCGGAGCCGCGGGGTCACGCCCGTCCCTTACCTGCCCCGACGAAGCCCAGGAAGGTCAGGATCGAGAGCGGGGAGCCGCTGGCAAAGACGCCCACGGCGAAGCTGAGCAGAGGGGACAGGAGAACCGTGGCCCAGAAGAGGAAGTTCAGGAGCGTCCACGGCCGCCGGGCCGGCTGGAACTGCTGGCCCGGAAACACTCCCTCCTGGCTGTACATCTCCTGCAGCGCGTCCTGCAAGAGTCCAGCAGAGCAGCAGTGTCGCGACCCGCTGCCCTCCAACGCGGGAGCGTGGCGGCAGGGCAACCCAGCTCCACCCGCAGGGGCGCCACGCCGCAGAACCGACGTGGACGTGCGGCTGGGCAGCCGCAGCGGCCCCACCGTGGTGGCACCTCGGCTGCTCCTATCGGGAGCTTGAAGAAAGGCAACCCTCGTGACCTGGCACGTTTCCCAAGAGAGCGATGAGTCTGTGCCTGGCACAGGCCGGGGACTGTGACCCCGTCGTCATCGTCTCAAAGGCGGTGGTGGCCATGACGTGCTGGGCGTCCAGCGGCCTGGGCACAGGACCCGGCATCACCCACAGAAAGCCACTTCCCCTCTCCTTCCTCCGTTTCCTGTAGGCTAACGACGCGGGGGAGATGACGCTGTCAGGGGGCCGTCGGCAGGGGGACGGCTGGCCGAGTAGGGGACATCTAACAGAAAGGACTGCTCCGCGCTGCCACGGAACATGCCGACAAGGAGGCGCGTTGTCTGAGGCACCGTATGACTCCGGTCACCGTGCTGCCCACACGGCCTTAATCGCCCGGGAAGCGTAGGGTCACGTTTTTACTTTTTCTGCATTTTATTTTCTGCATCCGATTTTCTACAGTTGTGTTTTGCATTGCGTAAAAATGCGGGCGGTCTGAACACACACCCAGCCTTGCAGCCTTGTCCAGCCTGTGGGCAGGCGGCAGCGCCCTCGCTGCTAGAGGCCTCGTGGGGTCAGGACCACCTGTGACCCTCCTGCCCGTGTGCACCTCGGGGCGGCCCCGGCATACCCCCCGGCACACCCTGCCACGTGCAAGCCCACGTGGCCATTTCCACCAACCGCGGGACCCTGCAAGAGGCTGCAAGGGGCCTGCCCCGTCCACTGCCCAGCGCCCCATGTGCTGTGTGGGCAGCCCGGGCCACCGGGCACCGCCAGGCGGCACAACCGTGGACGCCGTGGCTTCCCCCACCGCGGGAGCAGCCTGCCACTTTCAGAATTAGGGAACACGGCTGGCTCAGATTGCAATCCAGCGTCCACACACTCAGCCGTGTGGGAGGACACAGGGACCTATTGTACGTTTGCACCCAGCCTGGCGACACACAGAAACCATCGCGGGGGTCGGCTCCCAAATCCCACGGGCTTCCTCCCAACGACCCCCTCACCTGGGCGGCCTCCTCCTTCCTCACACGGCTGCTGAACATGCTTATTCTGGAACTTCAGAGACGCGGGACCGTCCCAGGCCCCACCCCCTCCCCGAAGCTGGTCCCCTCGCAGAGGGGGCTCCGGGCTCCCGATGGGGTCACGGGGCCCAGAGCTCACACTGCACCATGGCGGAGATCCCGGTGGCCGGGCGGCAGGAACGCAGGGGCCAGGACGCGGCCTGGTCAGAGCCCGCTGGTCCTCCCCTGGGCAGCGGCCGTGGCGCAGAGTACGTGGGCCAGAGGCCTGGAGACCTGAGGACAGTGCCAGCCGGCCCCCCAAAGGACAGTCCCTTCCTTCCCAGCACGTTAGTGTCTGCATCTGTGAAACGGGCCGATCTTATGGAGTGGCCCGTAGGCCCTGTGGCGATGCCACGGCCTGGTAGTCGCCGAAGGCGGGAGGCGCCGCGGTTCGAAGCGCAGGCTCACGCCAGCCCCGAGGCGCCCGGGTGGGTCGCTGCGGGGTCTTTGCGTCTTTCCAGGCTGCGGGAGATAGGGCTGCAGGCGATCCAGACCCTCCACTCAGAAGATGGGAGGAAAAGGGGCCTCTCGTGCCCGGCTCGGGGTGCAAGCTGGGCAGGCTCTTTGGGGCACAACTTAGTGAAACCTCCCAGAGGAACAGCGCCCTCCGCCCCTGACAACCGTGCGCAGCGGGTCTCCAACCAGCGCTGCCACAGGCGCCCGCCGCACTGCCGGAGGCGAAGCGCCGGGGCCTCAAGTTCACTGACAGGAACAGGTATCGGCAGGGGGTGGCACCCTGCACAGGGGTGGCTTCTATCCACTTGTGACAGATACAAAAAACAATGTTGACAGATACAAAAAACAATGGTGACTGAAAAAAAAGAAAAAAATAGGAGAACAACACAGTATGGTGTCCCCGATGTAAATTAAAATATAAGTGTCATGAAAAGCAACTGAAGATGTTATTTTCAAATGTTATTCAAATAATTCAAAATGTTATATTATTATATATGTCAATATTATAGACAGAGCAAATAATATAAAAATCCCCAAATAAATCGGTTACGTCAAAACTAGTTCTTTGCTGCATTTGCCTCAGATTATTTTAGGGGTGGAGAGGAGGCCCCGTGTCCCTTTGCTCCCAGAAGTCACCCTCTCCTGACCGAGGGATGTTCATTCTCACACACGGTTTCACACTCCCACCCACATGCGTGTGTCCGTGAGCTTGCATGCTTTGCAATTTTCCGTAAGTAGCATCAAAACCATACACATACGGCAATCTGCTTCTTTCATACATTTTCTCGAGATCCAGTTATGTGGATAATATGTAGTTCATTTATTTTAACTGAACCACAGCAAATGGATGCACATGTACAATGTATCTATTTCCTAATGATATACTTTCAGGTTATTTCTCATTTCCTGCCAAACCAACACTGTTGAATGTCCCTTTGCGTTCAGTTTCAAACTTTTAAAACCTGATCTGGGAACAGACACATTCGCAGCCTGCAGCACACGCCCAGCTGCCTCCCGTGTGTGCGAAGACGCCCGCGCTCCACTGCCTTTTTTAAATTTTTTATTTTCTAGGCGAGGCAGCCCTTGGTCGACCTCACAGATTGCAAGGACCTCGTCAGCTGACAATCCTTCATTTTTTTATTTTTTACGCCTACGGCACCCGATCTTCCTAGGCGGTCTCCCATCCATGGACTGAGCAGGCCCGACCCTGCTGAGCTTCCGCGATCGGCCGGGACCGGGCGCGTTCAGGGCGGCGCGGCCGCAGACTCCGCTGCTTCTTCTTTCAGGTTTTTCTTCCTTCTGGAGAGGGTTGTGTTGTTCTTGGAAATCGCACATTTTACCTGTTTTCGAATGTGTGCACGCGAAGCGGGTCACACCGCGCTCGTGGGATGTTCGCCCCCTGCTCTCTGCTTGGGCCACCGTTCCCATCCCTGTTGGAGGCGTCGCTCCTTTTTAACCCGTCCGTCTTGCCCGAGGCTTTCTATTTCTATTTTGTAATCGTTTTAAAGGAAAAGCCTTTCGGTGCAGTCGAGTTACTCTTCTGTAGCTTTGCTTTCTGTTAACGTCATTTAAGCGGTTTTTACTTTTATCCGACTTGCTCTGGGTTTACTGTGTCTTGTGTGGACGGATGTACAACGTATGTGCATGTGAGTGTGTGTGTCAGCACGTGATGATCAAGGGGATAAAACGTGTGACTTTGGAAGAGATTCTGACGCATAGCGAGAGATACGTCCAGCGCGAACCGCACGGATGGTCCCTCGTGGGAAGCGTGTCTTCTCTCCGACGGGGCCCAGGCCTTCTCTTCGGCTGTGGTGTTTTGCAATCTCAGTGCCAAGTGGGGGTGATGTTTTTAATTCATCCCAGACCTGTATTTCTTGAACCTGATGAAGCCCACGTTCGCCGGTTCTAGAAGTTTTATGGTTTCATCTCTGACAACGGCTCTCTCTTTCTGTACCTACGGGACCCGCGCCCACGCTCTGTCTTTGAACCTTCCTTTCGTCGCCACGCGTCCTCGGTGCTGCATCCTGAGCGATTTCCCCTCAGCCGTCCAGTTTACTAACTCTCCCTCCAGCGACATCTCATCTGCTACCTCATCTGCTAAGATTTCACCGTCGATGACTACGTTTCTCACGCTTATAAGTTCGACTTGCTTTGTCTCAAGTCTGACTCATTTTTTCCGAGGTCTTCCTCTCTGCATTCAGCTCTTTCTCTTGTGCTTAATCATTTCAAACAGACCGATTTCAGTCTCTGCCTGATAGATCGACAGCTGAGGTTGCTGGAGGGCCTGATTTTTGTTCGCTGTCTGTCGTGGAGCCACGGTGGCTGTGGCTCTGAGCTCATCTCCAGCCAAATCTCCTGTGAGAAAGCCGCGGGCAGCCATGTCCAGCCAGTTCTGAACGTGCTTCTCTCAGAAACTCCAGAGAGATTTGCCTGGAATCACTTTCTATGGTGATATTTTGTCTTTTTTCTTCTTGAACTATGTCATCGGCACAATGTCAACCCTGAAACCTGTTTGGGGTCGGGCTTGAGACTATGAATTACCAGGGGAACCTTTCTGAGACCAAGAGAGGGAAGCCTCGGGGCTGTTTCTCTGGCTGGCAGGTTAACGCTTTTTCATTTTAACCTTCATGAGGGTCCCAGCTTCGTGCAGGGTCTTCGGTTCTAACTTGCTGCCTTGAATGAAGCCAAACCCTTATCTTCTATCTCCAGGGAGGCAGTAAAACTCAAGACTTTGGGTTAAGGCGACCGGCACGCTCCACTAGGACAGCGTGGCAGCATCAGCCCCTAGGCTCACCCTGGGTTTTGAGTCCCAGCTCCTTTTGGATCCCTAGAGAGTTCCCTTATTTTCTTGTGAGCTCGTCAATGCACTTAAAAGGATATTTGTTATACACTGGAAGGATCTTTTGATTATCTAAGCCTCCCACAATACCGAAAACAAAGATCTAGTGTCCCGTATGTTTGTGTACATAAAATAAGCCAGAAGTCAGAGTCAGGGTGAGGTGTGCTATGGGAAAAGAGCGAGCTGGGTGTGATTTTAAGAATTGTTCCATCTATGTCGTGTCTCACACTCACATGCACACATGTCTGTTACACATCTATACTTTCTTTCATGTGGAAAAAAATGAAACAAATGTGAAAAAATGCTATCAGCCATGGTTACATAGCATTGTGTTATCTTTCACACTTTTCTCTAGTTTCTTAATTTCTCGAAAGTCAAGAAAAAATAAAAGGAAGAAGAAAAAGGATTGGAAACATGTATTTGGTAACTGCAGAGCGCTCCTGACTCTGGAGCAAGTCGATACGCTGCAGCCGGCCCTGTGAGCCGCCCCGTGAAACCTCCCCAGGGCCCCCCGGGGGGATGCTTCGCGCCTTTACCTTCTCCTGGTACAGTTTATGGAGCCACTGAGCCGCTTCCTTTTCATCCAGCGGGATCTCTTCCAGAGGAAACCTCCTGTTTTATGAAGCAGATCAAAAGCAAAGCGAATCAATACATGACATCAAACGGAACATGGGAAAATCCTGTGCATCGGGGTTGCCCGCTGGCCTGCCATCGCTCCTCGATCTCACTCAATCCCCAAAAGCACATAAACATCGAAGGGACCCCTCCTGGAGCCAAGAGCACCGTGGCGTGGCCTGGGGCTCCACGGGGCTGCAGGGAGCCTCAGCGTTCCCGGGACAGTGGACACAATTCACAAGGGACACCTGTGAGCAGTGCAACGGGCAGGTCACGCCCCAGATCCACGGGGAAGCGTGACCGCCTATTCGCTCCGGCGGGAGTTTTGGTCTTAAGGTTCATTCTCCATAAATAATCACAACTCAGAGTGACTTTCAATAGGCAAAGAAGATGATACGCCTCGCAAATGAAATCTACTGCTTCGAGTATGAAAAGCAATAAAGATTTAGAACTTTAATCTCAATTAACAAACAGATGACTGGTTAGGACACTAACTTATTTATAAACCTAATCACCAGCTGGATTACCAGCCTGGGAGTGGAGGTGTCTACCTGGTAAGCTTAGCAGGACGAGAAGCGCAGCCCAGGGCAACTGTTGTACCTCCAGACCGCCAGCAGAGGGCGCCAAGCCCACGCGCTGGAACAACTGACCCGCGGGATGATGGATATCCCCGGGCAGTGGGGTGGGGGCTGGCTGCCCCGCTGCGAGGGCTCACAGTGGCAGGAGAGCCAGAATTCCATGCCAGATGTAAACTGCCCCGTTTTAAGGTAGCTCAAACTTTTTGCTCTAAAAATTGGGAACTTGGTTTGTGCAGGTTTATGCCTATTGACCTTGGCCACGTTTGAAAGGAAAACTGAGACTTTACAAGTACACCGCTCGCAGACAGCGAGGGGTGCTGGTGCCACGCCTCGTGCAGCCGGGTCCCAGACCGCACCAGTAAGCAGCCAGGTTCGGCGGGGGTTTGCTCACGGAGAGATGGCTCCCTAACTGTTCGGAGCCCACTCGCTGGCCTCCCTGATCTTACACGCACAGTGCGCACGCCACACACAGGTTGTGTGTGTGTCTGTCACATGCACTATGAAATACACAAAATAAGTTCTGAATGATGAGATAAAAATGCATGCACACATGAGCATCCATCTCCTGGGGCTGACCCAAGGCACTTGAAGGATGCTGGCCAGCATGACACAGGAGCGCCTCTGGCCACCATCGCCAGAGCCCCTAGCTTTGCCCACAGACCTTGGGCACTTTACCCGCAGGGGACGGGGACGAGGCAAAAATCCCCGGGCTGTGAGAGCCTCGGCTGGATGGATGAAGAGTATGTTTCACACTCACTGGAATATTGCTTTAACTCAAAACCCAAAAGGTAAGTGACACAAAACAGGTAGTTGAAGCTTTTAGAAGTTCTATTAACATAAGACTAGGTCGAATACAGCCGTGTTTTCTGCAACACAGGGAGCAGACGGGCGGAAGCTCTCGTCCTCAGCAGCTGGCGTGGCTTTCCGTACCTGGGCTGGCGGCAGCTCAGAGGCGCCTGCTGGGCCCAGCGCCAGAGTCGCCCGGAGGAGTTGAGCCAGCTGAGGTCAGCAGCGGCCCGGAGCCCGCCTTCTCCCCCAGGCGGTCTGCCGGTGCAGACCTAACTTGGGGTGCACCCTGAAGAGGGGACCGCAGAGTCCCCTTGGCCAGGACAGCTGTCCTCCCGCCTGCGGAAACCGTAGCCACTGTGCAAGTTTCAGCTCAGCCTCTTTCAAAAGCCTGTGTCAGTCCTTCCCAACCATCCAGAACATTCTGCCTTCCCCCCACAGCCACTCGTTCACGGTGGCCAGTGGTTGCCACGTCGGACCCTGTGTCCGCCCGTCCTGGGCGGTGGGACTGCGGCCACCTCTGGGTGGGGACAGCGGGCGGTGGGAGGGGCTGCGTGTCGGGCCCGAGCTCACCTCACACACATGTCCGCCTCGTACTTCTTCCCGTACAGGATCCCCAGCAAGGACGGGTTCTTGTTCCCCCGGAAGTTCAGCGTGACATCGTAGACGGCTGCAACTGAGGGGTGAGGGGTGAGGGGTGAGGGGTGAGGGGTGAGCCGGCCGCCCCCGCCCCCGCGTGGGCCACTGTTCCCTGTGATGCGCCTCCAGCTGGGCGCCTGGCCGAGTCACCTCTGGACCCGCTGGCGTGTGTGCATGTCGCACCGTCCGGCGTGGTCTGTGCGTCCTGTCTCTCCTCCGCCTGTCTCCCCCCGGCCTCCTTTAAATACACGTACGTGTGCTTTTCTCTTCATCAGGTTTTCAGTCACATGTTAAGTTGCGTTAGTTATTTATCAACTAGCATTCGGTGGCCTCGAAAGGAAGGAGAGCCTCGCCACACGCCAGCTGCTCTCTCGGGTCCCCTCCCTGCCCGCTACTTCACGTGTAATTCGCTGTGCTTGTCTCGCGCTGCACGGGGAGCCGAGCACGGGGGCGTCCCGGCTCGGCGGTGGCGGTGGCCCTCACCTGTCCCACGCAGGCACTGGACCGCGGTGGTGAAGCCCTTGGTCCGAGGCAGCAGGTGGTACTTGAGGACCGGCAGCCCCTTGGAGACGGCCACCTCCATGCTGACGCGGTGCTTCTGCTCTGTGAAGCGTGTGCCCTCACAGTACAGGAGAAACTGGGACGAAGCACAGGGACACGGCTCGTTCCGGGCGGGAGCGCGGGCCCTGAGGGGCTCGGCCGTCTCCCACCGCGTGCGGCCTCGACCGCCACCAAACATTTGCTGCCCGATCGGCGGAAAGGACAGCGCCGCCCCAGTGGCGAGCGCGTGGCCCGTCCCGGCCCGGTGTTCCATTTTCGGGCTGCGATCCGCACCAACGCCCTCACCCCACACTGCTGCTCAAAGACTGCGAGAGAGAACGTTCCAGAAAGGAGGAAACACGAAGGCCCCCGGGCAGCAGCCTCTGGTCAGCGAGTGGATAATACGTGACAGGTGGGACACTAAACAAGGAGCCAGGTCTCAAAGGACTGTCACACGCGAGAAAGAAGGAGCAGAGACAAACAGGAGATTCAAACCCATGACACTAATAATTTTGACAGCTGTCCATCAAATCACCCCAGGGCCCTGAGCCCGCCCCCGCCCCGCAGGCCCCGCTGGCGTTACAGGCTGTGTCAAGTACCCTGGGACTCTGCTGTGCGCTAAAGGACAGTGTGGTCCAGGCCTGCAGGTTGCCCTTCCGAGGCGGTGGCTCTCTCCGGGCACCAGCAGGACGCCCACACCCACCACCTCAGGGGCCCCCACTGCCGAGCAGAGGCTCCCTGCCCCCGGCCCCCTCCCCACTGTGGCTCCGACGGCGAGGCCGCTGCTGGCCACCCTGTCGGGATGCAGGGGACGCTCGTGGCCCCGCAGCGTGCGGCCGTGTGCCGGGGGCACCGCGGGACTCACCCACATGTACTCGGGGTAGTCGGCCAGGCGCTGCAGCCCCTGCACCACCGTGTCGCGGTCCTCCTCCCACCGGCGCCTGCAGAACACGATCTCCAGGAAGTACCACGTCCAGCCGATGACCGGCACGCACAGCAGCTCCCTCTTGGCCAGCACCTTGGAGCTCTGGGGGGAGGGGCAGGCACTGCTCCAGGCGCCCACAGCCACCTGGGGGCTGGCGTGCAGCTCGGGGCTTCGCTGTCAACAGGGACTCCCTGACACTGAGTGTGGCACCGCCAGGGTCAGCCTGGCTGTGAGAACGCAGGTGGCCGGCCTCCAGAGCACACCTGGGCGCAGGCCTGGCGGGCGGGAGGTGCCCAGGGCTGGCTACCAGGCCCTGGCCTTCCCAAGGGCAGGATGCCATCCAGCCGTGGTCGCTGCAGGGGTGCTCCGGGGGCTCGGATGCCAACATCTCATCTCCACCGGGGCACCCAGCCCCCCGGGGCACTCCGCGGACTCAGGGCCCGTGAGGGCTGTGAGCAGGGAGGCAGGGCAGTGGCTTGGACAGTGGGGGACGCCACGCCTTCCCACTCCCAGCTGGGGGGGGAAGGGGGCTCACACCCACCCTGGGGAGCCGTGCCAGCACCCTCCCAGGACCCCGCGTCACTCACCCCCAGCACGCCAAACCGCTCACACATGGTCCAGCCGCACAGGAAGTCGATCTCGAAGTTGTGATTGAGGATGATGACCGCGTGCTCCTTCCCCAGGCAGCGCACCGTGGCCTGGTCGGTGAACAGCGTGCACTCCGTGCGGGACCACCACTCCAGGAGCATGACCAGCTCTGCGGACACACAGCGGGCTGGGGGCGTGGCGGAGCAGGCAGCCAGGCCCCCCGACACAGTGCGGCGTCCAACGGCACAGGACGTCCGTCCACACCGGGCTTTTCCAGAAGCGAGTTTGGGCGCGCGTTTTAGTGTCCCTGACTCACGATTACCGCTCCAAGAAAAAGCGAAACTCTCAGGAAGACGAGACAAGCAGAGGCCGCGGAGGACCCCGGCGTTCGGACCGACGCCTCTGTCGCCTGTGCGGCCGTGACCCTCGCACGAGCCGCGCTCTGGCGGGACGCCTCGCAGTCCAGCCACGGACTGGGGCAGGGCACACGGCCAGCCCGGGGCCCCCGTGGCCAGCCGATGTCACGCCTACCTCGGCCAGGCGTCCTGAGCCGAGCGACCTCACAGAGCAGGCCGCACAGTGCCCAGGGCCGACACGGCTCAGCCCTGCCGTGTGTGCCGGGCCCAGGCCGCTTGGGGAAGCAGGGCCCGTGCTGAGAGCGCTGAGCCTCGGTCTCCTGTTTGCAGGGAGGGGACGGCAGCGGCTTCCGCACGGGCTACTGGGAGGACCGGGTGGGGCACGGCAGGTGACAATGCCAGCCGAGCACATGGGGTCTCCACCTCCTCTCTCTGCAAGGTGAGAACCGGACGGACGGGCTCTCTCTCGGACAGCGGCTGAACACGCATGTCCTTTCTCCCTGACGGACGGTCAGAGGAGAAGCCATAAAGGGGTCAGCTTCCAGGACAGGCTGACCACAGCCCCGTCAAGGGACCAGAGAGGGCCCTGAGCGGACGCATGGGGGCCGAGAGTGGCTGTGCATCCGAGGCAAACAGCTCGCATGCGGAGCCCGGCGGCCCGGCGGCACCCGCCCAGCACCCGCATGCTCCAGGGACGGAAGACGGACGGGTCCCAGCAGACGCTCTCCCACGCTCCCTCGCAGGCAGCCAGCCAGCACGTGAACGATGCTCGGTGTCGTCCGCCGTCAGGACAACGCAAACCAGACCCCCCCGCCGCACCCCCCTGCCCCCCGCCGCCGGGACGCTCCCATCAGTGACGACGCAGGCGGCGGCAGACGGGACGCCTGGAACGCTGCTCACGGCCGGTGGGGACGCCGCACGGCGCAGCGCTTCAGAAAACCATTCCGAACGCGGAGCTCCCAGGGCACCCAGCAGGGCCACCGCCAGACGCACGCCCAAGGGAGACAGAAGCGGCGTCCGCCCGGACACGTGTGCACGCCTGCTCACGCGGAATTCACAGCGGCAACCAGCCAGACACTCATCAGCTAATGAATGGGTGACGCGTGTTCCCGCCTGGTAACGGCGTGTGCCCGCATAGTGATGGTGTGTGCCCACGCGGTGACACGTATGTCCATTGTTGACGGCATGTGCCCACTTGGTGACAGCACGTGCCCGCCTGGTGACGGTGTGTGCCCGCACAGTGACGCGTGTGCCCATTGTTGATGGCGTGTGCCTGCTTGGTGGCGGCGTGTGCCCGCCTGCTGACCAGTGTGCCTGCATGGTGACACGTGTCCCCATTGTTGAAAAGATGTGCCAGATGTGCCTGTGTAGTGATGGCGTGTGCCCACGCAGTGACTCATGTGTCCATTGTTGATAGTGTGTACCCGCCTGGTGATGCGTGTGCCCGCATGGTGACGCGTGTGCCCATGCTGTGCAATGTCATTCGGCCCTAACAGGGCGTAGCCCCAACACTCGCCACAGCGTGAGGGGACCTTGGAAACACCCCACAAGTGAGAGCCGCCAGTCCCAAGGGCCCGTGTCCTGGCAGGTTCCATCAACATGACGGGGGCAGGCGAGGCGAAGCCACAGACAGACAGGAGGCAGACTGCCTGCCAGGGGCTGGGGGCCGGGAATGGGGGTGCCTGCTAAACGCCACAGGCTTTCTTGGGGGGCTGACAGTGTTCCAGAATTAGGCTGTGGTGACGGCTGCACCTGTATGAACACACGGATTTTAAAGACTCGCGGTGGAGGGGACCCGCAGGGTTCCGCCCGTGCCTCTGGCCGGCGGTCAGGAACCGGTCTGTGGGCCGACTTCGGTTGCACGTGGAGTCGCGGTGGGGGCCACGCACCTCACCCCCTCGCTGTCCCAGGCCACCTGCAGGCCCCGGCCGTCCGTGGGCTCTGGAGCGTGGCCACAGCTCGGCGGCCCCCTGCCAATGCGCTTCTCTGCTGCTCCAGGCTGGATCGCTCTAGGTCCTCACATGACTGGAGCCACGCAGGACTGTCCCTCTGTGGCCAGCCTGTTTCACTTGGCATAACGTCCCCCGGGCTCTCCCAGGGGCTGCATGCGACAGGACTTGCTTCCGGCTTGAGGCTGAGTAGTGTCCACCACATGGGCACCGCGCTCTGTTCGCCCACTTGGCCACCGGAGGTCGTGCCCGCTGAGTCGCATCCGGGCGGCTGCACAGCGCTGTCGGCGGGAGGGACGCGCTCCCGGATGACCATGACACGGATGGACGCTCGGGCCGGCCCTGCGTTGGACCGAGCTGACACACGCAGACCCCCGGGGGAGGGAGCAGCGCCGCAGTCCGTGGGTTTTCTGAAAGGCATTTTCCATCACCGTCTCTGCACTCGGGTTCGATGGCGCACGGCTCACTGGTGTTGGCACCGACACCCATGTGCACATGGCCTGGTTTCCGCGACACCTCCCGGAGGTCACCTGCAGGTCACGTGCCGGAAACCACGACAGGCTCAGGACGGCTGCCTGCTGCGCCAAGCGAACCTCCGCCAAGGCCAGCGGGCCCGTGGTGCGCGTCACTCACGGGTGGGAAGGACGCGGGAGACAGCTGCACCTCTCCCAGGTGGACACGGGGCTGCTGCCATCAGGCCACCCACTCGGTCCCGCGGTGGACCCTAAGTAGGGAGCACGCACACTGCTGCCACATTTGAGGCCGCCTGCAGCCGGGGCACAGGGCCGCTGCCTTCACAGAGGGGAGTGTCGTCTGTGGCTGGAAACCCCGCACCCCACACGGGGACATGCGGCTGCTGTCCCCACGGCTCCTTCACCTGGGCTGGGACTGTCACCTTCTGATCGAACCTGAGCGGTCTGGCCCAGGTGGGGGCCTGTGAGGGGGAATGAGCTGCAGACAGACAGACGGACAGACACAGGCCACGCCCCACAGACGTTCTCAGGACTGGACATGGTTGTCTCGGAGGGTCGCCTGGGGGGAGGGCGCTGCTGCGGGCACCGCGCGGTGGCCCACACGGCTGGCCGCAGGACGCACGGGTCTGCCCACACGCAGACTGTCACCTGCAGCCGTGGGCTGCCGTCTGCAATGCGCGCTCCGGCAGTTCGGGGAGTGCTCTGAACGGGGCGCTTTGCTGGGTGGCTCCGGGGCCAGCAGTAACTGCTGCTGGCAACTCCCTCCGTCAGGCAGACGCCCTCACACAGGACGAGCAGACCATTCCCTGCGCACTTCACTGATTAGGAAAGAGATCCAAAATGTGCCCACCGACTGCCCTCACTCATGGAGCCTCACTGTGCACACGCTCTGGGCCTCGACTTGACCCTTACGTCACAGCCGGAGGCAGGCGCCTGCATCTGCGTGTTCCAGGTGAGGGGGGGCCGAAGCCTGGGCCACGGTCACTGGAGTGCCAAGCCCGAGCCAGGCCCCCTGGTCCCACGCCTGTGCCGTTAGCTGCGAGAGTCGCGGTGGAGATGGGCTTGGCGGGCAGCGAGGGGGCGCCGCGGGCCACAGTCCAAGAGCAGGGATGAGTGCAGTGGCCGGGGGTCGCTGAAACCACAGGGTCCCAGCTCTCGCCGGCCGCCCACGGAATTCGGGACGGGCTCCCACGCAGATGTTTAAGAAGCGAATGTAAGTGGAGGGCGTCCCCAGACTCAACGGGGCGCCAGGGCGGGGTGGGGCTCCCACGAGGGGTTCAGCAGGCGGGCGCCCTTCGTGGGTACCCGTGTCCCTTCCCAATTCTGGGGGGCGGTGGGGGCTGTGCATTAGTCTTCTCAGCTCCCACATCTTTCTTCTACTTATTTACTTTTCTTATTTTTCTTATTTTTATGCTTTCTTTCTTGCATTTTTAGAAAAATGAACCTGCCTTTGCTTTTCTAATGCATCTTTTTCTAACCGCTTGAGGTCGTGTGTGCGTCCTCTGCTCCCCCCTACACTTAGCCAACCACGTCCACGCTCTCCCCAACGAACCCGAGAAGGACACGGTCTGGCCTGGGGGCGCCCGCCCCTGCCACGCGGCTGCCCAGGGCTGCCGTCCTGTCTGCTTCGGCCTCGCGAACCGGCCGCCCCCATTTCATGTGACTTTGTTAACTGGACCGTTTCTCTCGTGCTCACCTGGGAGGTCGCCTTGCTGGATACAGAGTTCCGGGCTGAGGGTCACTTTCCCCGCGAGGCGGGAGGGACGCCCCGCTCCGGCTCCGGCTGCGCCGAGGCGCCGGCACCCGCCTGTCATTCTCCGCGGGCCCCCCAGGCTGCTCTCTGGGTACTTTTGTCTCTGACGGTTGGTGATTTCACGGCGACGGGCCTGAGTGTGGATTCCTGTTGACCCACCTTGCGTGGCGTACATTTCCCGGGGCCCCAGAGCCGTGGTTTCCATCAGCTCAGGAGGTTCTCGGCCGCGGCGCTTCGACTTAGCCTCTCCTCCGAGGCAGGAGTGCGGGGCCGGTCCGCGCCCCCCACGCCCCCCGGCGGCTTTTCACCCCCATTTCGTGTTTCTCTAAGTCTCGCACACGCCGCGTGATTTCTTCGCATTCGCGTCTCGCTCACCTGTCCCCTCGCTGGCTGTCTAATCTGATGTAAAATTCACTAAGTTTTACTTTAAAAGAAATTCTACAATTACAATTTCTGTTTATGGAAATTCTCTCTGGTTCTTTTTCAAGTCTGGTCGTCTGGTCATCTCGTGTCTAAATCTATCGTTGCGTATTTCTCGTTCTCTGACTGTGAGTTCGTATTTCATTTGTCTTAATCCGTGGGATTCTTTGGGCCCATATCAGAGGTACTGTCGCCAGAGCGTATTTGTCTGTCTGTGCCAACCCCCTGGGTGCTGTGACCTGCTCCACGCCAGCGGCCTCCGAGGATTCTGCGTTTAGGTCCAGTCGCCTCTCTTACTGCCGGCACCGGGGCGGGAAGGGCTTTGCACGCCCTTTCGGCCCCCCTTTGCCAAAGGGGCAGGGCCGGGGCTGGGAGGGTCCCTTTCCTCTCGGCAAACCCAGCAGTGCACCTGAGGCTGGCTTTCTCCGGGGGCCACCTGTTTGCAGGGTTTCGACTTCAGGATGCTGCTGGGAGTGGGGTCTGCACCTTAGGGCTTGTTAACTAGCGTGTGCCCTTCGGTCTGCATCCCTCTTACCCAGTTAGACTCACAAATCACTCGCTTGCGCGTTATGTTACAGGATACCTAATTCTCACTCCCCTCCCATGCGAAAAGCAGCCTTTTATTTAGGGAAGAAAAAAAACCCCTGGGAACTGAAGCTGTTACATGTTTAAGGCGAAGGGCTGGCTCTCCGGTCTCTGCAGAGGCAGCATGAGCGCGCATGCGCACTGGCATACGTGTCATGTCATATCGTGTTATGTTCTACGTGATGTAACGTGATATAATGTGATGACATACGCTATAGTGGGATGTAATGTAATTAGTATAATTAACGTGACATAATACGATACACGGTATAACATAACAGAACACGCCGACACCAGCCGAGCCCTCGGCACGGCTCTCACCTGCTGCTCACCTGGGAAGGGTGACAGGGAGCCATTTCCTGTGTGACATAAAATGTATTTATTTTTTCTCTATTGCAAAAGAAACTTGTCCTTGTGCCGAGAAGTGTGGGCAGCACCACGGGCTGTCCCTCCGCACGCTGGACAGCCACGTTCGCCCCTCGGCATTGTCTGTGCACGCCGGCCACACGCGCGTGCGGACACGGCACACGCTCTCTGCCTTTGGAAACGAGCCAATGGTGCCACACCAGGCACTCGCTGACGCCGTCCACTCTCCCTCGGGTGTCTTTGGGGATGGGTCCCGTCAGTGAGGAGAGGCCCCCTCGCTTTCCCAGCAGCTGCGTGGGGGCCCCTCGCACAGACACGTGTGACAGTCGGTGCGTGTGACGCTGACGGGGGAAACATCTGGGCACGTCTGTGCGTCAGCGCACGTCTCGCTAGGTTACGCGCTCATTTTGTGGAATAATTGGGGCAAAAAATACAACCGTTCAGGTTGCCGCCAGCCACTGGCAAAGCGCCCTCCGGAGAGGTGCCTGGTCCCCAGCCACGGCGTGAGCGCGCACCTCTGCGAACAGCGGCGTCACCGTCCCCGTTTGCTCTGCCTGGCAGGTGAGGGCGGCTTTCATTCACAGATCCACACAGACACAGCGCATATGGTGACAGACACATGCACGAGTCCTTGTCCATCAGAGACAGATGCCGAACTATTGACGAGTGAAGTGACAGGCCGCCCGAGGGTGCTTCGCGACACTCTGGTGTGGGGCAGCGGGGGTACGGGGAAAGGGACCGACTGGCCCTGTACTGGCAGCCGTTCGGGCTGGTCATGGAGGACCCAGTTTGCGGCTGCTGCCCAAACCCCAGCCCCACGCTAAACCACCAGACACCGCCGTCTCTGCGGGGCCAGCGCCCGCTGTGGGGACGGCACACGGCTCCCCCAGGTGGAGTGTCTTGGGTCGAGCACCTTCTCGCGGGCCCCGTGCGGGGTGAGCCATGGGCCAACCCGACCACCCCCCCCGCGCCCCCCCCCACCGCCCCCCGTCACCATGCACAGCCCCAGCCTGCGGGGCGCGGGCGGTACTCACGGCTCCAGAGGGAGTAGGCCAGGCGGCAGTTGAGCCGGCGGTAAAGCTGCTTGTTCACGGGCCAGAGGACGAGCGTGCATAGCTGGATGAAGTTGATGATCAGCCCGCTCACCACGAAGACGAAGCCGATGAGGAGGTGCACGACAAACTGGGTCTTCAGGAAGGCGAGCAGGCCCATGGTCGCTACTCAGTAGCGAGTGCAAGGTCCTTCACTGAGAACAGCCGTCCTGAGGGCAGGGACAGCGGTCAGGAGCTGCGCCAAGGCCCAGGGGCCAGGGGACAGCGGTCAGGAGCTGCGCCAAGCCCCAGGGGCCAGGGGACAGCGGTCAGGAGCTGTGCCAAGGCCCAAGGGTCAGGGGACAGCGGTCAGGAGCTGTGCCAAGGCCCAGGGGCCAGGGCTGTGGGCAGAAGAGAAACACATGGTTCTCACACCAGGGCCCAGAGCCGCAGTGCCCGAGGGCACGGAGCTCACTCACACACAGGCAGGAGTCTTCCTCCCACAGGTGACGTACAGGTGGCCTGACACACACATCATTCACAGGTGTGACATGCACAGTCACACCAGACACACGTACACACCACACCATGTACACATTTATGCATATAAGGAAAGAAAGAAAGGATTAGAAGAAATGCGCCCAAATGTTAAGTGATTATTTCTAAAGGCTTTAGTGTGATTATAAATGTTTTAGTGTCTTATTCAAAAGATTAAAGCTGCACATGAAATCTCTTAAGCTAAAAAGCTTTTGTTTTGGTTTCTAACACAAAAGCACAACTTCCCCAAGAACCAGTATTTCTGCCCTTTGCTTCTAAACACATTTCTCAGTCCCAAAGCAAGAAGCGAAGGCCAGAGCTGGGCTTCGAGGCTGAACCCGCTCTGGGAGCTGCCGGGCAGGACAGCCCCCCTCGCGAGGGAACACGGAAACCGAATTCAACCCCTGGCAAGCTCAGAACTGGCACGAGACATCGCGGAGGCCACCAGCCATGCCCTGCGACCCAGTTCTTTGGGGTGGGGCTGGGGCTGGCCCTGGAGACAGCTGCACAGGACGCTCGGCCTCGCAGCCCGGCGCCTGGCGGACGAGCCGACCATACCACACACACTGTGGCGTGGCTTCTGAGGGCCCCTCGCGTGGCTGGCTCTGGGGGAGGTCAGCACCGTGGGAGGACGCTCAAGCAGGACACCCTCGTGCCGGCGAGCCCCCGGGGGCACGGAGCCTGCGGGAGCCCACAGCCCAGCGACACGGACCCAGCAGCTGCTCATGCCCGACGTGGTGACCCCGGGGAGGCGGGGGTGACGACGGTGCAGTGCTGTCTGAGCCCCTGTGGGGGGCCCTTTGTCACACAGCGTGAGGAAACGGGTCCGTCACTCTAATGAGCTGGTGCTACTAACAGGGCACTCTGAACGTGACGGGACAGAGGGGACACTTCTCTGTGCAGGGCTCCGTCCTGCGCACCAGCCGCTGGTCTCGCCCACACCCTGAGTGGACACCACTCTGCCCTAGTTGCTGGGGAAGCTCACGGAAGCCCAGCGAGGGTGAGTGGAGTGTTCGGGCCACATGGTGAGCGGCAACAGGGCCGGTGGTGACACCCGAGTCCTCCCGGCCTCCGAGGGGCCTGCCGTGGCCTGGGCCGCTCCGTAAAGCAGAGTCTCCAAGACGCCGGCCAGGCCCGAGGCCAGCTTCCTTCTGACTCCAGGGATAATGGCTTTGACCAGACCCAATGCCATCGCCACCACCTGACTCCTGGCCTGGCAGCCGGCAGGCTCTCTGCACCCCAAAGCCTCACCTACCACCCCAGGTCAGGCACATGGCTTCAACACACGGGCCAGAATAAACGGGGTCCCCAGAAGCCAGCTCCAAGGCTGGCACATCGGCTGTGCTGCTTTTCGAAGCTGACCCCAGGTTCCACGCAGACCTCCATCACTGGGCACGAGGTACGAGAACCTGCCTTGAAGCCAGCTGCATTGAACTGTAATTCACACACGGTTCAGACGCCCTCGCTGAGTGTGCACTGTGACACCTGAAGCCACTGCTGCAGTCAGGACAAGGAACTTCCATCGGCCCCACCTGGCCGCCCGGACCCCCGATCCCGGCCCCCGGCACCACCTCTCAGCTTCCGGACACCAGATCAGCCTCCTTTCTCAGAGCCTGACAGCCCAGCCCCGCACGCCTGCCTGCTGGGCCCAGCCTCTGCACCGCTACCTTGCCCATGGGGAGCTCCCCGTGCAACCCTGCGGTGGGCCCCGGGCTCTCCCTCAGAAACCCACTGAGCTGCCATCCCGGCCCTGGTCTGTCCCCTGAATCTGGAAAGTCACCACAGAAGCCACCGCGGCCTGAGCGCGCCCGTCCAGTAGCCCCCATGGCCGGAGCCCCCGGGGCCACGTGGGAGCCCTGACGAGGGCTGCTGGCTGTGGCGTGGGGCTGGCCTGGGCCTGGAGCCCTGCAATGACCGCCGGCGCCTGGGCGACTCACTGCCTGTCCGCCCGCCAGTCCGCCCAGAAGCAAGTGAGGCCCAGGCTTGGTCACGGCTCCCACGTGTGGCGTCGGCCGCCCTTGGCCATGCGTCTCTGCTGGGTCACATGCTCCCGTGTCACCCCTCGGAGCCACAGTGACCGACGTGTGCTGAGTGGCAACGTGCAGGCAGAGGAGGAGTGACGTGCCTGAGACGCACTGCCCGCCGTCCGCCACCCGCTGGGCTCCCGTCACAGAGGCCGCACGCTCCCCTGCCGGGGACCACCCCGCAGTGTGGTCCGTGCGGCAGACGTGGGCCGCCCCGATAAGGAAGGTCAGCGGCTGCAGTTCAGGGGTCCAACCCGCCAGCCCACCCCCCATGCGCACCCAGTGCCAGCCCCGTGCTCGGACGTCACCGCCTCTCAGCCCAACACCAGGCTGTGACGGCAGGCCACACGTGCCAACTTCTCAGGCCTCAGACTCCAGCGGGCCCGCCTGCCTCCCCCTGCACGGGGCGGTGACGGGAAGACACTCTGCTCCCCACTCGGCTCCCCACTCGGCCCACGTCCTCACCAGCCTCTCCCCAAGGCCCCAGGGCCATCAGAGCGGGAGAGCAGGAAGGCCTTGACTCAGCAGCCCCCAAGAGCGCTGGCCCACGTACCCCTTACTACAATTTCAAAGGAAAGACACAAATGACCGCTCAAAACGGCAGCAACGCAGACACGGCCGTTCCTGAGGCCGGAGTGCGTGCGTTTTAGGGAACATGCAACGCATTCTAGTATAAAAGGGTGGACCCCACGCATAAATTACAGAGCCTGACGGAGCAAACGCCCAAGGCTCCTCCCCCGCTCCCCACCGCCCCAAGGTAACTGTTGTTCCTTAAAGCTTGATTACGCCCCAGGCGAGAGCCTGTCATGCCTTACTTTTCAAACTTCACTCCTCTGCGATTTTCTGTTTTTGCTCGATCTTATTTCTAAAGTCCCTCCACGTGCCACGGGTCGCCACGGCTCATGTTTGCTGCGGGGGGGGCCGGTGGGAGACTGTCCCACAGGGCGCCAGGGTCGCCCAGGAACAGCTGCTCCTAGTCTCTGCCACGATCGCGAGCTGCCAGGGCTTCTGCACGCGGTCGGGACGGTCCCTGGACTCGAGCCCATCCGAACTCTCCTAGACCAGCTAAGCCGCCTCCAACGGGGAGCCGCCAGCGGCAGACGACACTCTCGGCTGAACTTAATTTTGGTCCAATCTAGCATAAGGTGGCAGCACACAGGGATGCTAATTTGTATTTTCCTGGTGATTGTGACGTCAAAACTCCAGCACCGCAGGCTCCATGGCCCTAAAGCTCCGCATGTCTTAGACAGGAAACTGAGGACAGCGGGTCGAGAGGCCGTGGGGCCTGCGGCTCAGGACAGGGAGGCCACAGCGAGGCCTGGGCCACGAGCTGCTCCTGACTCCTGCGTCTGGTACATGAAGACGAGGGGCCCCTTGAGAAAAGGCCTAGACCCCAGTTCTCCGCCTGCCTCAAGGGCCGCCAGGGCCGAAAGGTGGGCCGGCGCCCACGCCATTCACGTGCTCAGATGCCTCGTGCAGGGGGCGAGGACACCTGAGTCGGCTTCTCAGTCGCTGCGGCAGGTAACAGGTTCCAGGAGCCTGGCGTCTGCACAGCCCGGCCCTGGGGGGGCGGGGTACGGCTGCCTCCTGGGTTTCGTGGCCCCGCTACAAGCCACCAGGACCCCATTTTCTCAAGACAGCAGACAAGCTGCACACTCCTCCTCCGCAAGGGGACATACAGGGTGCTGTCACCGCCTCTGGGACAACAGGGACAGGCTGCTGGCCAATCAGAGACAGGGAGTGAGCCAGGTGACTCAGTGAGGCTGTGCTAAAAATAGTTCTACGGTGGTAAGTCTCCCAGGGGACTCCCGTGCCAGCCACCACACAGAGACAGGGCTTGGGTGAGCCAGGCAGAGTCCCAGTGGGGCGGGAAGGACTGGGGACTCGAACCAAAGCCCCCTCCTAGCTGAGCGGCCTGAGAAATGCTAACCCCGGGGGTTCTGATGCTTGGTCCCTCCAGGTGCTTCTGCTGCTCATTCTAAGCCTGTGGCTCCTGTCACCTGCTGGTCCTGCTCTGGACCCAGAGGCGACGGGAGAGCTGGAGCTGGGAGCCCCGTGGCCCAGCTCAGCACCATCACGTAGGGGCCTGGCCTGCCTGCTGGGCTCTGCTCTCAGACCCGACTCCGGCACCTCGTTACAGGAACTGTGTCCCCCAGAAAGATATGTTAGGGTCTTAACCCCAGCACCTCAGGATGTAGCTGCATGTGAAAATACGGCCTTTACAAACGTAATCAAGTTAACTTAGGCCGTTAGGGTGGCCCTTATCCCATATGATGGGTGTCCTCATAAGAAGAGGTCAGGGCAGACCACACGCAGGGACAGCCACGTGAGGGCACAGGGAGCAGATGCTGTGTGTACGTCAAGGACAGAGGCCTCGGGAGGAACCGCTCTGTGACACTTGGACCTCGGACTCCGGCCTCCAGCCTGGGAGGAACTAAACTTCTGTCACGTACGTCCCCTAGCCTACGGCGCCGTCACAGCAGCCCTAGCAAATGATCACACTTCCTACAGAAAGCCAGGCCTTGTTCCCAGATCCCAGCACTGCGGAAGTGCACGGGCCTTTCCCGCACCCTGCTGTGAACTTGGCCCTGCTCCCCGGGGGCCCAGAGCCCGGCCTCGCAGTGCTCAAGCCCGGCCTCGCATCCACTCAACCATCCATCTATCCATCATCCATCCATCATCCATCCATCATCCATCCACTCAACATCCATCCGCCCACCCATCTGCCTGCCCATCTATCATCCATCTACCCACTCACCTTCCTACTCAACTGCCATCCATCCAACCACCCATCCACTCACCCACCTATATCCCACCCATCAAATCGTTCACTAACCCACCCACCCGTCCATCCTTCTGTCCATCCACCCGTCCACCCATATGTGGGTGCCTCTATCTGCAGCACACAGAGCCGACCTGGTCTACTATGAGGCAGCAGGATGAAGGCTTGTGCTGGCTGCCCAGGGGGAGACTAGAATGACCCCATGTTTTGGTCAATGTGTGGATAGTTTTGTTGTTTCTGAGCCAGGATACACTGGAAGCGAAAGTCTATGGACGGACTATTAAAAACAGAGGACGGTGGAGACACAACATCATCTCGAGTGTTCTAAAATATCGTAATTTGGGTGTCAACGTTTACTGTTTAGGACACGGCCAAGAATCAGGAATGAACCCCCAGTGCTTTCCGAACGGCCGGCGCAGGTGTCGCCGAAGTAAACGCTGTACTCACGGGACTCTAGCTCCTTGACCGGCTCCTCCTTGCTCTTGCTTTAAGCACGGCCTGGGCGAGCGTGACAGGCTGGTCTCCCGGCCCGCAGCCAATCGGAAGCACCAGGTGAGAAGCGGGGGAAGGTGGACGCTGGAGGCAGACATCCTACTGACAGCGGCACGAAGGGGCAGAGATAAGCTGGCGACCTCAGACAGCACCGCCTCAGGGGGGGAGCAGCGCTAGGGAGCAGGTTTGCAGACCCGGTGGCCCCTCGTGACATCACGAATGAGAACATAATCCAGCAATTGTTGTCCGCCCGGCCCCCCTGGCAGAGCTGAGAGAAGAGGCTGCATCATACTCACTGTGGTTTTTAAAAAGGCTGGGAAGCAGGGAAGGTATTTTTAAGAGTCCAACTAAAATTTTAGGTTAGACGAGAACAATCCTATTTTTGCGGTTTAAAGGGACTTTGCCTCAGTTTGGGGGTAAACTCACTCACGGAGACCACCTTATCCTTTAATAAGACTGAAAAATACGACATATTTCTTTGCTAATAATCATCTGTTGCCAGTCTGACCTCACTGGCCTTTAGAAACAGAGAGGTCTAAAAATCGAAAAGCAGAAGTAAGCACATCACTATCCACAGATGGCAGGTTTGTAACCTTCAGACCCAAGAAAGTCCACAGCAACCGAAAGAATACTTTAAACAATAAGCAATCGCAGTCATGCTGAAAGGGATAAAATGAACACGATATGCAAAAATCCACATTCTAATAATGTTCCAGAACCAACGCTGACGGAAGTTAATTACTTCAGAAGAGACAAAGACAACAAAGTTTATTTCTCTCTGACTGGACAGTTCCAGGCCACTGACCCCAGGTGGTCATTTTGGGCAAGGGAATGACCTGGAAAGCCGTGTGTTGAAGGTCGGGGAGCTGCCAGTGAGTGGCCCGGGAACTCTGCCTCTTGGTCGCTTGGGGCCCAGGCTGCTGGGACGTCCTCGCCGTCAGCGCCTGGCTTCCTAGGCTGCTGCTGCCCCCTCTGGGAGGCAGAAAGGGGTGAACTGGAAGCTGAGGGGCTTCCCTCTAAAGCAAGAGGGAGTCAAGGTCAGAGTTCAAGGGCTTAGTGACCAGGAAGACGAGGGCACGTGGCCCATCACGTGTCCAGGCAGCCGGGGGGTGCGGCCCAGCACCTCCACGAGGACACACAGAAACATAAGGCACAGAGGAGGAGACACGGCGGACATGTGCAACAGAAGAGACAGAACGCCTGACCACAAACTTCCGAAGAAATACGAGGCGCGTGCGAAGGAACATCACAACGTCTGAAAGGTACAGAAACCAACGAATGGGGAAACGCCGCGCGACAGGCGGCCACACGCCCTCCCTGCGCTCGCTCGCGCCTTCGCACCCGTCCGGATGTGCAGTTGGCTCCGGCCCTGGCCCCCAGCTTCGGGGATCACCCCGCAGATGGAGTGCAGAGGGAGTAACGTCCCGTGACTCCCGAGCTCGGCCCTTCAGAGGCCTCGCAACTTCCCCGAACCCCGGGGCCACCAAGTGAGGAAGCTGGGGCTAGCCTGCCGGAAGACGGGCCCACGGAGCGGGAATGGACCCGCGGCCCCAGGCATGCCACCAGGCAACCGCAGCCACACAAATGACCGCAGGCCACTAACACCGCGGTCGCTCCAGAGCGCGGCATTTTGAGATGGTTTGTTAGAAAGTGATACATAAACGATACAAAAACCATTCCTTCTAGGGTAATTTGTAAGTGTAACTGAACCCTAACTGAAATGCCAGCAGCCCCCCAGTCCTCACCCCAGAACTAGACGGGCAGGAGAGAAAAGCCCAGGACAGCACACGACCCATCACGGAACGGCCCCGAGCGACCGCGACGCACCGCGAAGCCCTGAGGGTCAGGCGGGAGGCCCTGGCCAGGGAGGCAGAGCGGAGCGCTGCGTCTGTGACGGCAGAGGCCACGTGGCGCCCCCGGGCGCGGGCCGAGGGACAGCGCCGTCCCCGCAGACGCACCCAGGCCTCGCGCTCCGCGCTGCCACCTGGGCCAGGCCGTCTTCTGTCGTATCTACTGTCACAGCACAGAACAGTGTCCCTCAGGCTGTCACAGGCTTCCTCCAGCGGAGGTAATAAAGGTGTGATCGGATGACAGGCCAACCCCCCTTCCCCCCAGGACCCGATACCAGAACTGCTTCCGGAGCAGACAGTCGCTGACGGCCCCGCTGTTGTCGGGGCTCACATCCCCGGACCCCGAAGATGCACCCTAGCCCTTGAGCTCAGCCGTGCAGGGAACCCCACCCCGTCTTCGAGCGACTGACGGCGGGGGTGGGGGATGTGGCCCAGTCCTCGGCTGTGGGACATCAGGAGTCTGCGGGGCCTCCAGGAGGGCGCTCGCTTCCTGGGGACAGCAGCCCACCGCGAGAGGCAGAGAGGACGAGACTCGAGGTGTCTCAGCCGCCGTGTCTGTTCCCTGCAGCTGAAGCCCTCACGGTGCACCGTCATCGTGCTTCCTGTCATTCTGTCTGGCATGTGACAGACTCTGCTGAATAGATGACTCACATCTACTACACATACATTGGTGACAAATGGCATTTGTGACAAATGGGAGCATGGCTCCTTACGCTCGAACCACTCACATGTCACACAAGTCACCTCGTATGTTACGGGGAAGCCTGCAGAGCCCGCCACCCAGCGGGCTCCTCTGAGAACCTCAAAGTCCTGGGACCCGCGGCAGGCCAGGCTGGAGGAGGGCGTGGCCTCGGCCCCAGGAAGCAGGGGACAACCAACATTTCTAGGTCTCACTGGAGACAGGTGGGGCATCACTGCTGCTGGCGCAGGGCGGACGCCACCTTTGGGCAGCGCTGTCCACCTGATGGGCTGCTGGGGGAGCCGCATGGAGCAGAGTGTCCTGGAGTCCCCCAGGCCACCCCCAAAGGAGGTGAGGTGCTCCCCTGCTGCCGTCTAAGGGAGTG
The DNA here is from genome assembly GCF_902729225.1 of Pteropus medius. Lineage (NCBI taxonomy): Eukaryota > Metazoa > Chordata > Mammalia > Chiroptera > Pteropodidae > Pteropus > Pteropus medius. The sequence continues at coordinate 38,737,135 of NW_024355205.1, read as the reverse complement.
GGAGTCACGGGCCAAGGACGGGGGGTAAAGTGCTGTCATTTCCCTGGGAGTCTGCTCCTCGCTCTGTCCCCATCGTGAAAACTATGGGGCGCTGGTGGTGGGGGATGCTAGCGGCAGGGGGGTGCTGGGTGAGGACAGTGCGTGGACAGCAGGGGCATGGGACAGCACTCTGGGGACCCAGGAGGTCACGGTGCCACCCGGTGAGAAGGCGGCTGACACCCGCCTACCCTGACTGTCCGTGCTCCGGAATCTTTTGTCTTTGCGGGCTCAGGCGGTTCTGACGGTCTCACCGCTGGAGCGGTGGCGGAGCTGGCCGTGGCAGGCGTGCGGGGAGGGCTGTGAAAGCTCCTGGGGCCGACTGCGCGGCAGGTCTGCGGCGAGGCTCTGGGCCTGCGGGACGCAGCCAGCGCTGCTCACACCGTGGAGGCCGGCACTGCCACCACGCTGGAGCGCTCGCCGATGGGGGGCACACTGTGGGGGCCGAGGACCAGAACACACTTGTTGCACACATGCACATGCGCTCACACACATGTACACCCAATGCACTTACGCACTCACACTCACTCACATAATGCACAGGCTTATGCACATGCACACGCATGTGCGCACACACGCACACACACAAGCACACATGCACGCACTCATGCACATCTGCTCACACGCATACACACAGGCACACGTGCACACACATGCACAGGCACTCACACACGCATGCACACAAAACAGTCACAACTTACTTGACTTAGATAAATTTTGTGACATTGAACTGGCAATTATAACGACATTTTACTCTTATAGAAACAGACGGTGTTTGTTCTATAATTATTCAGTAAACCGGTTGTTGATGAACTTGTCTACAAGTACGATGTATTTCACAATCTAAAAAGTTATATCACAGTCCTGGTTTCCCCTAGGAATGCAGACAGCCTGTCACCCACCCTTACAAGAATCAGGCCAGACAAACCACAAGTCCATGGCCTTCCTTGGCCCCATCAGAGATCTGACGTCGCAGGACGACCAGCTAATAGGAAGTCAAGGGTGAGGCACTGAGCCCTGGGTTTCCTGGGCCGACGGGACATTGCCAGAGGATTCTGGTCAGAACAGCTGAGAGCAGGCGGAGGCCGTACGGCTGACAGAGGGTGAGGTCCCAGAGCTGTCCGCGGGGTTGGGGGCGGGGCTGGGGGGAGTACTCGCTTCCCACGGGCTTTCCTCCAAGCCCCCAGCCCCCCATGCAGGGCATTAGAGGGATGCCTGGGCCAGTCCTGGAAAAGCGTCTCTAACACAGACTCTAGAATATGCAGGTGGTTAACCGTTGCTTTTTTTTTTTATAATGAGAATGAACCTTAAAGGGTGAACAAAGCCACCTACAAAGATTAAAAAATGTCACATTTGTCATCAAAGAGGTATTGTTATTCATACACTTAAAAAGTAGAGTTTAAAAACAGGAGGGATTCAGAATGGAACAGACTGACTGGGCTTTAAATCCCCGGCCTCAGCCTCCGCTCACAGCTGTGGAAGACGCCCACCCCCGTGTCAGCGCACGGTCCCGCCTCAGCCCCCGACCCGGGTGCGGTTTGGAAAAGGGAAAAGGCCCGTCTTCTCCCAGGTCACGCAGGAAAGGTCACCTGTCCCCCAACAGCCTGTCTCTTACTTGGTCCTCCGGCCTGGTGTGAACTCAGAACATCTCAGATATGCACACGTCTTGAAGTAGCAGTTTCCAAAACCCTAACCGGACCCAGGACATGCAGCGTTAAGTGGAGAGTGACAGAGACGTCGTCGGCGAACGCGGTGTGCCCACCTGCGTTGGGGTGGTGCCACCTGCCCAACAGCCGGCATGGTGGGCCTGCCCCAGACACGGGGCTCCCGGCCTCTTCCTCGCTTCCTGCCCAGGGCTACCCAGACTGGACACGGAAACCTCTGCTTGGCCCCCTCATGCTTGGTCTTACGGGAAAGTGTTTCCTGACCTCGTCGAGCGGTCATGGCTGATTCACCAGCACTGGCCCGGCCGGAGGCCCACAGCTCTGCCTTTTGTTGCACCCTCCAAAGGCTCCTCTGCCAGCCACACCACCCTCCCCCCCACCCCATGAAAGACGGGGTGAAAGGCGGGGCTGGCCGCTCAGGGCGCCAGAGTCCAGCCTGCCCCGGCTGGGGGAGCAGGGGCCCCAACCTCCTGGCCGGCTCGGTCCCCCTCCCGCCTGGCCTGGATTTTCCTCCTCCTCACCAGCCATCGGGGTGGCAGTCCGGGAGGATTACTAAGAGGCTACTCGTTACGTGTCCCCTGCTCCCTGCACTGTGGTCTCAGGGGGCCCTGGGTCTGGAACTGGAAATGTCCCACGGGAAGGCGGGGGTCTCCAAGAACTGCAGGCTGCGACCCCGTCCTTCAGAGGCGGCTTTCAGGGCCTCCCTGTCACCGGGACGGGCCTGGCACTCTGAGAGATGCGTGGGGAAGGTGCGTGAACGCGTCTGCTCCACCTGCGGCACCGAACTCGGCCGATTCCCGGGCCGGGGCCTCCGCGGTGGCGTTCCCGAGGGCGCCGGTACCTGGGTCCCCTCCCCGCAGCATTCCCGTGAAGGAACTGGCGAGGTCGCCCTGGAGACACGATGCGCGTGTCCCTCTGCAACCGCTTCAGGCTGACGAACACAGAAGCGGCTTCCCGAGGGCCACGCAGCCAGCCTGAGGCCCCAAAACCAACCCACCTGCGTGGCCCTCCGTGTCAAACTGAATCAGCAGAGGCCGCGTGAGCCCGTGGGTTCCAGAAGCTTCCAGGTGGCACGGTGGGCACCACCGAATGGCATCTGGTGAATGCCCCCGTAACTCTGAAGACGCCTCAAGAGCCCTCATATCCCACAGATGACTTTTCTGATGATCTAGATCTACCAGGAAGGCCGCGCTCACTTTCGCCTTCAGCCGGGAAAAGAAAGTGAGGTGACAGCCCTCGGGGGACGCCTCCGTCCCGCACGGCCGTCGGGCGCAAGGTGCTCCGAGACCTCCAACGTCCCCGTCCCTCAGCCCCGGGGGTCAGCGCTAAGGAACCGCTGCTCGCTCGGGGATGAGGAGGGGCGGGCGCGTGAGCGTCTCAGGACTGTGCCCGCACTGGCCGTGGGCGACTCCAAAGAATCAGAGACGCGAGGCGGGGGCCCGACAACGCCGGCACGCCCGCCCTCGGAACCGGGCTGGCACGGACGCTGCGTGCACCCCACGGCTGGCCGACGGGGGACACGCGTGTCGTTACCACAGACACGCACCCCGGCGAGACGTGACCCAAAACGTCACGGTGGCCGTCCCCGGCGATGCGACAGCACGAGAGCTTTGTACTTTCCTGTTTCTCGTCTAAGGTTTTTGGAACAGAGTAACTATCGTTCATAGAATTATAAAAGTGTTTTGTTTTTGAAACAAAAAGTCATCCTTAAAGTTAAAAGCAGCGTTAAAGAGTCACTTGTGGTCGATAAAGACGAGGATGCTTTGGGGCCGACACTCGTTCAGCCGACGGGTCCTGAGCCGGGTCCACAGCGGCGGGCTGCCCGCCGGCCGCGAGCGGTGGCCGCGCTTGTCCTGGGCCAGCGAGGCCAGCGTGGTTGCCGCACGGGACGGCAGCTGACACCGGCTGCTGTCACTCTACGGGCTTATCTCCTGATCGAACCGCCCTTCCTCTGAGGCCGGCATTCTACCACCAAGCACAGGACGACTCTGCAGAAGCAGCACCCCCCAAGAAAGCTCCCGAGGCATGTCTGTGGGGGTGGGGGGCACAGAAGAGGGCACACTACCGGAGCTCGCTGGCTCTGCCAGTCGGAGGCTCAAATGTTAGGGACTTCGGAGGTAAAGCTAGAACCTGGAAGCTGCTGGCTCCGCCTGCGCATTCCCGTAAATGGCCAACGAAGGCACCGTTGTTGGAACGTGTGGGTTCCATTGGCGTCTGGGGGACCTGCCCGTAAGTGCCACTCTCTGTATCGACCTTTCAAAAACACAATACAGTGTTTGCCTAAAAATATCAGTGATTTAGGAATAATTTTGCAACATTGAAACTCTTTTCTATTGCTTTCGCCTTTTAATTCCTTCCAGTTGCCGTAGAAACTCCGAGTTCTCCCTCTTAGGCTGGGGCCGCGGCCGGGAACCGCAGCGGAGGCGGGGCGCCTGCGACACTTGCACCGAGCGCCCTGCCCTCCGTCCGGCCCCCGGATCCTCACCCCTCGAGGCCGCGTTTCCCTCTCTCCTGCACGATGCCTCCCCCCAGTACGCTGAGTCTTCTGAACTGTGACACGTATGCCAAAAACAGGCCTGTTGACCTAGCCGAGATGATGGCAGCACGACCCTGCCACGCGTCCCGCCACGCACCCCGCCACGCGCCCCGCCACGCGCCCCGCCACACGCCCCCGCTCACACGTCCCCGCTCACGCACCACCCCTCGGCAGTGGACAAGGCAGCCGAGCAGCTGTGACCGGCTGAGGGCCGTGCCCGGCAGCACGGCGGCGGGCGGGGTGCACTGGCCTGCCATTAGTTAATGAGCCGAAGGAGCACACTTAGATTCCATGGCCCAGAGAGCACTTCCCGAGTCTCGTTACACTGCCGTGCCCAAAAGCACTCACTTTGAATAAAAAGACAGGTGACCTGCCGGAGCAGCTGGGGGCGGGGCTGGGGGTTTGAGCCGCACTTTCTTACCTGTCATAGGTGGCCCGGGCGTTTACACTGAACCCGCAGTGAGGCTGGCTGAGAAAGTGAGGCTCTGACCACGGCCACTGTGCCGGGGCAGCGGAGCAGGCAGACCTGCTGGGGCGGGGGCTGAGCCCCCACGGCCGCGCCCGCTGGTCAGAGGCTCCGTGTGGCACCCTCTGAGGTCGGTCACACATCCCCTCAGAGGGCCTGTCTCCGCTCCCCCAGGCCTTGCTGCTGAAGGCTCCATGCGCAGAGCGAGCTACAGGGAGGGCCCTTGCCAGGGGACACCGTGCCATGGCTACTGCCATCGGGAATCCCTGGGGACACTGCCTCCCATGGGCCCTTCTGCACTGTCCCCACTAGTGGGAGCCAAGACTTCTATGATCTCAGCTCCAAACATCCCAGAGGAGTCAACGAGCCTTTCCTTGAAGTGCTCACAAGCTGAGAGTTGTGGCAGCATCTCCACGCAGGGGAGCACCCCAGCACCTTGGACCTGCAGCTGAGCGGGGCTCATGCAGTGAGTGCGGGCTCTGGTCGGCGGGGGCCGCACCTGCTGACAAGCCGGACATGGGCTGCCGGGAGCATGGCGGCTGAAAAGGCAGCGTGTATGTCCAGCCCTAACTGGGGAGGAGACAGCCCTGCAGACCCAGGGGGCTGGCACCTGGCCGTGTGCTCCCAGTTCTGAGCATCGTGGACGAGGACAAGAAAGGACGAGTGAGAAGAGGAACGTCTGGAGGCAGAGCAGACGAGCGCCTGACGCCGTCCCCGGCCAGTGACACAGACCACGTCCCTTCTCGGGCCGACTCTGACCAGTGCCACCGTGCCCCTGTGCCCCTGTAGGGCCAGCAGGCAGGTGGCCTTCAGACCATGGACGCTGCTCTTCTCCCCCGGCTCGGCCTCGACCGGCCCCCAGCAGGAGAGATGGTGGGGCCCTCGCTGCCCAGGTGCCCACGAACAGCCCCATAAGGGGGCCACCTGTGCCTGTGGTCCTTCACCCTCAAAGCTGTCCAGAAGTTTATGACAAAGTGGTCGCGCCTCCAGTGGGGGCCTGGGCACTTCCTTACCAATGACTGCCCAGCTCACACTCAGGAGATGAGACCGGTTAATGGAGACCAAGTCCTGCCCCCCGACCTGGGCCAATCCGCCCCTGAATCCGACACTCGGGCTTCTTTCTTGGTTCTGTGTACTTCTCTCTGCAAACTCACCCATCGTTCTTACGTGAGATCTGAGATGCACATACGTTTGGGACGCAAACTCGCTCTAATAAATAAATGACCACGGAGTTTGGGAGGAAGGAGGCTTGGAGCTCCTGGGGGGCAGGACAGGGCCCGGGGGCCGGGGGCCGGGGGGGCAGCAGCGAGCCCTGGCTGTCTGGGAGCCTCGCTGCCTGCAGCAGCCTTGATGCCAGACGCGAAGGGGCATTAACCGGGTTACAGGGGAGGAAGCTTCCAGATCAGAGAGTAGAATTCGCACCCAACCAAGTGTGCACAGAAAACACAGGCATCTCGGGAGCAGGCTCCGGAGGGCGGCGGCCCTGCCCGGCTCTGCCTGCTCCCCGGTGTGCGCAGGCTGACACCCCGTTCCGCAGACGGCACTGGGGCACAGAGCTCACAGTATGGCCTCGTGAGGCGGCGGAGCTCGACCTCGCACCCCCAGCCGGGGTGCCCGCGGCTCCTCGCCTGGACCCGTACGCATTCACGGCCAGCACTGTGCGTCACTGACTGCCACAGAGGGTCGCCGGCGAGTCACCACAAAGCCGCTCGTCTCTTAGGGGCACGACGGGGCACGGCCCCTGGATGGACACTACTGGGTTTCTGCTCCGGGACAGACCGCGTGGCGATCAGCAGCCCAATGGCGCCCGCCTGGGGAGCCGCGAGCGGGAGGTGAGGGGGTGTGAGGCCTCCGGACCCTCTTCGAGGACATGCCACACAGAACGGCATCCACTGGAGGCCAGGGCGACCCCCAAATGCCCTCGTGAGGCGAGGAGCAGACGCGCTGTGCTCCAGAGGTGACTGGCTCCCCATCTGCCACCAGGCCCCCGTCCGGGGCGGTTTGGCGGGGACGAGCCACAGCACCCAGAGCCCCTGCCCCAGGACCGCCCGGACCGGCACTGCCACGCTCACCAGTACAAGTAATAGGCCACGGCCACGGCCACCAGGGCCGCACAGACGCCCGAGAACAGGCAGGTGGAGTAGCTGGCCAGCATCTCGGCGCTTGTCCCGGTGCTTCTGAGAGTCGGAAAGAATGAGGCTGGCGGTGTGCGCGGTGTCACCTTCGGCCGCAGGATCAGGAGGAGGGATTACGCCCCCCTGAACTGCCTATGTCAGACGGGCCCTGGGTGCTGAGAGCCTCTGCTCAGCAGAAAGAGGGGGACGCACACTTCTGGGGTGCTGCCTTCCGACCCAGCAGCACCCTGCAAGCCTTGGAGACCGACTCAAGGGAAAATAGGACTCTGAGGCAGCACATAAAACGCGGCCGTTCCTTGGCCTGCTGCAGGGGCCGTGGGGGCTGCAGGGCTGTGGGGTGCGGGCGCCCCACTAATCCAATAAGCGGCTTTCCGCAGGAGCTGCTGTAAACAGGTGGCATCATGAGGCTCGGCCAGGACACAGGTCAGCGGGCCCACCCCGCACCTGGCCCTGGGCTGCAGACCAAGCGGATGCACCGTCCCTGCCCCGCCTGTCACAGCCTCGAAAACCCCACCGGACAGCGCAAAGCCACAGCTCACGTCGGGTGAGCCAGCGAGGTGGGCCCAGGCTCAGCCTCGGCTGGAAGGACCCCCGAGAGTAACGGGCACACGTCCTCTCTTTGGGGCAAAGCCCCAGGCTGTCGTTCCCCAGCCCAGGGTAGGGCTGCCTGGCTCCCCACCACAGCGACCTAGGCTTCAAAGGCCACACGTGATACCCAGTTTCAACGTTAGGCCCCGGTGCTAAGACGGCCCCGGGCAATGCCATGCAGAGAGCTGTGGGGAGTCGCACGCCTCATTCTGCGGAAAACAGGGCTGAATAGCTAACGAGGAGGAGACGAGCAGATGTGAGACGGTCCGTCCCCTCCCACGTGTCCCCAGCCTGAGACTCTGAATCTGCACGAAGGAGCTGAGATGCGGGACAGAGACTGAGGACAGACACTCGGGGTCACTCGGGGCAGAGGCCCCCACCAGACACGCGAGGAACCAGGAGAGAGATTCTGCTGTGAGACATCTCGGGGGCTCTGTGCTCGATGCGCCTCCCTTTGGGGTCATCGTGCTGTTCTGGAGTGATGTGAAAGGCATCGCTTGGTGCATCTTCCCTGGCACGTGACACGAAAGACCCACTTCCCAACAGGGGACAGCCCTGCAGCCAACACCCTACCAGGCCAGGGCCCGCTGCAGCCCAGCACCGCCCTGCACGGGGCAGGCCGGGAGGGCCCACAGATGGAGAAGCTTGAACCCACCCTGCACCCCAGGGCTCTGCTGGCCCTGGGGCCTCTGGCCAGTATCGGAAGGTCCTTCTAGAGGCACGAGTCTGTGATTTACACCTTGGCCTCTGGCCCGAGAAGCCATCAGGAGAGAAGGCAGGTCCTCACGTCAGAGGATTGCCCTGAGTGTCACCTTGCTGGCTAAGGCTTTCCAAGTCCTTAATCCCAAAGTGGCCGCAGGAACGGCTGAGCTGGGAGGACCGGCCCCTGCCTGGCAGTGCAGGTCCTCTGGGAGGCCTGGGGAATGGGCCACGCCCTGGCCGGCCACTGGGCCTCTACCTTTCTAATCAACCACGACAGGAAACGGCTCCTGCAGGAAGCTGCCCAGCGGCCGACGTCTGCACCATGACCACCCAAGTCGGGTCCCTGGGGGCCCCTGGGAGCCCCTGGGTGCATCTTAGCTGCAGGAACGCTGGCCCTGGCTGCGCACGGGGGCCTCTCTCAGGCCTCCGTGGGGCGGGGCGGCAGGTGCCCTTGACGTGAGTGACAGCCCCTGGGCTCGACCTTCGCCCCAAGGCGAGTTCTCATTAGAAAGGGACCCAGGGTGGCCCTGCCCTCCTCCAAAGGCTCTCTGTTTGCTGTCGGCCCCTGCCTCATCTAGAACAGAAATCAGGTCACGGCCCACCCTGGCTGCCACTGCCAGCCCCCACAGCAGCCACCTTCCGAGCTCCAGGCCTTTGAGACACTCCCACATCGGGTCCTCGTCCCTGGCCCCCTGCATGGTAGGAGCCTGGCTGGCCCCACCGAGGCCGTCGTCGGGCAGCCTGCAGGCCTTGGGCACACAGGCCCCTCTGAGCCTCGGGCTCCCCTCAGGTGACGTTGGCGCCAGCTTTGTGGCGCCCCCGCCGTGCGCTTTCTGCTTCTGTTCTCCACTGGACTGCCGGCCCCTGGGGAGCAGTGACTGGGCCTGTGTGCTGCACGCTGGGGGGTGGGGGGGAGGCGCCAGAGGACAGAGGCACAGCCACCCCTGAGCCGCCCAAGCCCCAGCGTCCCCTGGTGGCCGAGCAAGGCGGTTCTCCGGCAGAGGTGGCCCCGCCCCTCACCCGCGCTTCTGGCCGTGGACCTTGGGTCCTCAGTGTATCACTGAAAGGACCCCTTGTCTCCCTGTGACGCTGCGTAAGGCCACACAGCCAGTCCTGTGCTGTGACCGTCTGGCCAGAGGGCACACAGCACAGCCTCGGGCACCAGGCAGCAACCACGGGTCCCAGCCCCACCTGCACCTCCCAGCGGAGCCTGCTCACTGCGAAGTGGGGACCGTCCCTCTGCCTACATCAGCGGGTGGGGGCACATCTAGGGGGTTGCTACGGGGAAACACCCGGAACCCTGCCTGACGTGGCACACGCCAGAAACGGTGCGCTCCTCCCGGGCCTGCACCTGTGCCAGGGAGACGGACGCGGCTCCCTCCCCGGGCTGCGGGGGGCGGAGCGCATCCTCGGACCGGTCCTGCCGCCTGTAAGGACGCTGGGCAGTCGTCACTGTCATCACGCTCTCTACGTTACTCGTGAAAAACACGGCAAACCTAGAATGTTTGGGATCTTGGTTTTATTTATTTTGAAATAAAGGAAGGCATAGAATTTTGCCCAAATCCTCCAGTCATGTCTCTGCTGACCAGAATGCCCCGTGGGGTCCTGGCGGCACATGTCCGGCTGGGCGGGCTCAGGACCCCCAACCAGAGGGCCCGTCACCTCCGCCCGCGAGCCGCCACCCGCACGACGTCACTGCTCAGGCTCACTCTCCATGTCTCTTAAAGTTAAGGAGAACAAGGCTACTTTGAACATGTCGCACGAGAAAATGTCACAAGAACGTCACATCTCTAGGTCACTTCCCTGGACCTGAAAATTATTGATTTATAATAAACTTCGAAAGAGAGGAGCAGGACTCTGGTGACAGAACCTTCTGATTTCCTCAGAGCAGCGACATAAAAGTCACGTTTAGAAAACTTAATCGAACCTTTCCTTGGACTAGGTAAGTTTCCTCAAGAAATGTCTCCACTTCCTTTTTCACGCTGCGGAGAGAAACGCCGGGTGTAATCAATTACTCCCGCTTAACCGGCCGTCGTGACGATCATCAGGCATGGGCAAATGCGAGCGGTAAACACGCACCTGTCATGATTATGCAAGTTCGAAAAGAAGTCCCCTTAGCAACCCCGCTGACACCCCGTGTCCAGTGGAGGATGCCGTCTGCCGGCCCCAGGGGGCCCCTGAGGCCATGCTGCTCACCACACCTGCTGAGTGCCGCCAGCCCCGCCCTGGGAACAAGGAGCCGACCAGCACTCAACGCACCTCCTCAGACTGTGACCCGCCAGGAGGGACGGGAAGCATGACCGTGGGAGGGAAGGTGGGTGGGGAGCCTGAGCTGGCGGAGGGAGCCTCGTGCGCCCCGTGGGCGGGCCATCCCGTGGGCCGCAGGAGCTGCACTGCGAGCCCCAGCTTCCAGGACAAACACGATCCCACCCTTGCACCCCCAGGGGAGGGGCAGGGGGCTCACAGGACAGCCCTGTCCACGCCGGCTGCCAGGCCTGAGCACACAGGTCCTCCGCCCCTCCTGCACCCTCTGTCAGCCGCCTCCCCTCCCGTGTCTCTGCTCACCTCCTGTCCAGGTGTGTGCAGGTCACAGTCCCCACTGGGGTCCCTGTCTGCCAGCCTCACCTCCTGGTCCTGGCCCCAGGGAGGACCCCACGTGGAATCATCCAGAGCCAGGTGCTGACAGCCCTTGAGTGCACTGGGAGGGCTCATTAACGCCGAGGTCTGAGATGGCAAATCAACATGGCCCTGCTGACACACAGGTGACAGTCCAGAGAGACCGTGCCCAGACACACGGGTGACAGGTCAGGGAGATCACAGCCAGACGCAGGTGACGGGTCAGTGACCATGCTCAGACATGCAGGTGACAGGGCAGGAAGACCATGTCCAGACATGCGGTGACAGGTGGGGTGGCACACCTAGACACACAGGTGACAGGTCAGGCAGGCCACGCACCCGGGACCACAGGTGATGGGGACGGGGAGACCATGTCCAGACGCACGGGTGATAAGTCAGGAAGACCACACCCAGACATACAAGTGACAGGTTAGGGAGACCACGCCCTGACGCTCAGGTGACAGGGTGGCCACATCCAGACATGCAGGTGGCAGGCAGGTCAGGGAGACCATGCCCAGACACAGGTGACAAGTAAGGCAGGCCACGCCAGGGCCGTGCTAAGTGACAGGTACGGTACAGGAATTATTCAGTCAATGACAACAGCTCTGCCTCTGGCTACTACCACCAACTGCAGGGGAACCGCACAGGGCCACCAGGCACCTGGCAGACCCAGGATGAGAAACCAGGTTTGGCCAACGCCGGCCTCGGAGTGCTTCGCTGCCCCCGGAGTGGCCGGCTCCGCCCAGGCCCTCAGCAGTGGCTCTGGGCTCACTCTGTCTCCAGCAGCCCCCGGCGGCCAGGGCGTCCTGGACTCTGTCCCCACTTCTCCACTCAGACTCTTGTGACTTCACAGAATCACCCTCTTTGTCAGGCACCGTGTCCATTCTCGACAGCCCGGGCCTCGAGAACATAGGCCCCCCAAACCCCCAGCCATGCTGGGCTCAGGACAAGCTGCGGGGCTGTTCCTCCGCCCTGTGCCCCCGCCTTCCGCACCCGCCAAACACGCCGTCCTGGGCGCTCCCCACAGTCCGGCATTTATGAGGTTAATGAGATGCTGCCAGCCGCTGGGGACACCATCTCACCGGCTGTTTACCCAGACTGAGCGTCAGTCAGAGCCGTCAGAGCCGTCAGAGCCGGGGGTCAGGATGCCAGCAGCACCTGGCAAGACCACCCACGAGGAGGAAGGCTGCCGGCAGCACCCACTTACGACCCGGCCCGAGGGCTCCCCGGGCGCCTTGCTGCCGACCGTGTGGCCTCTGGAAAGGCTGGGAGCTCCGCGAGCTTCTCCTCGGGTCCCAGCAAGGAGCAGGGGGCGGAGAGCACGGCCCAGGCGTGCCGCAGAGGGGCGCCCAGGGTCTCCTCACGGCCACGCTGCCCCCGGGGCACGCCCGAGGGCCACCTCCCGCCCCCCTGCGACCCCGCCTCGGGCACACACGGCGTCCGGTTTCGCACTCCGCTCCTCACGCGCTCCGCCCGCCCTTCCGCAGCTCTACGGACACGAAGCGAGAAGCAAAACGAAGCCCCCGCGTGGGCAGGCTCTTCGCGGGGACTCACTCCGGGGTAAACGATATGCAGCGGCAGAGGCTCCGGGATCGAGGCCGGTGCTCACGGGGACCGGCCGGCGCGGAGTCCTCCCCGTCCACACCGGGACACACCGAGGACACGGGTTACTATGCAAACCAAACACAAGTAAACAGCAGACGTGTGTGCCCACGAGGGCCAGCGGCCAAGTCTCAAGTGCCTTGGAGTCAGAAGCTCTCTGTGCCAGATGCTGTCTGTGCAGCTGCGGTCACTCTGCGTTTAACGGGCCGCGGGACGACCACATCAGCTGTCACCGGCAGCGCCGTCCTGCAGTAATGCCGCCACGCGTGGGGGTTCGCCTGTTAAGGGGGCGAAGAGACGATGGCTCCCCCGTAAGACACAGGCGGAGAGAAACACAGAAACGGTGCCTTTGCGGACACCGACAGGGGGTGATCGCCGTGAAGCTATGCCCGCAAAGCTTCCCAAGGATGCACGACTGGGAGTTTGAATAATGGGGACACGCCGAGTTTTTCAAGACCACGTGTCAGGACAGGTGGGCAGCCTCTGGAAGGCGCTCACAGCCCAGCGGTAGGAGCGTCAAGGTGGGACGCACACCCCGCCGCACCTGCGAGAACTACCCGGGTCCTCGCGAGGCCCAGTCACAGCACAAAGGAGGGGCACAGATTTCGGCGCACCCTGCAGGACAGGCACGGCCCCCTCCGTGACCAGCTTGCCACTCACAGGGAAACACGCCAACGCGGAACACAATTTTCAAACAAAACGTAGTTTCAGACATGAAATCTCTTTGAACGATTATTATGATTCTTAAAATTCATGTGGATCAGCTTTGTTTCTAACCGTTTCGACTAAAGTCACTTAAAATTTCTATCGGACCTTCAGGCCAAGTGACTGGCGCGGACACACAGTCTGGGATCCCCTGCTCTGAGGCAGGGCGTACCTAAGCCTCCAGCCCGCTGTCGCTGGTCTTCAGAATCCCTTGACGGAAGTTGTCCCAAGTCAGGGAAACAAAATCGGAGGCTGTGGCCGCTGTGATGCTGCAGGTGCGCGGCTTCTCCGAGATGCTCGCAGCAGTCAGAGCACGAAGCAGCCAAAGCGTTGCACGACAGGGAGGTGCCTCAGTCACAGCTGACGCACTCACCTGACTGAACAGTGCACATCTGATCAAATGACATGGACACCCCGAGTACACAGCAATCTAGGAAACAGTCCACAAAATCCTGGATGAATAAAATCCTGGAGTGAAAGTTCAAGCAAGAACGTGACCATGTTGAATGACACGTGTGTCCTCAGTGTGGCAGGATAGCCCTAGGGGACAGCCTTTTACAGGAAGAGGAGGGGGAATCCGGGCTGGACCCCGGCCTCCGACCACCTGCACAGCGCCCTGAGTGGGGACGGAGGAGAAAGACCTGGAAGCCGAGGGCCTAGGAGGAGGTGCCCATGCGGCTTCTGTCACGGTGTCTTCTGTGCACAGTGTGCCTGGCCCTTCCCTCCTCTCTCCAGTGAGGATGAAGACTCGTGGCCATGACTTCAGGCTGCCGTGAAGTGGCAATGATAAGGACCTTCCAGGTCACTGCCACCCACGGAAGAGTGTCAATGCCTTACAGGAAGTGGCTCGTGGTTCCTCAGGACAAGGGAGACAAGGAAGTGGCTGCTCCGCTGGGCGTGGGGTCCCTAGCTCGCCTGAGTGTGCTGCTTGATGCCGGTTCCACTGTCCCTGTCTGCAACTTCGGAACCGTGAACCTCGGTGCGGCTGCCTCCTTACGTGGAGCAGATCCCGCGAGGGGCTGAGTGTGGAAGCCAGTGAGGAGCGAGCATTGTCACACGGGTGCTGGCCCGGGTCTACACCACCCGCCCGGGTCTACACCACCCGCCCGCATCTACACCACTGACTCAGGTCTATACCACCCGCCCAGGTCTACACCACCCACC
>NW_024355205.1:38712033-38722131 GCF_902729225.1 Pteropus medius | reverse complement strand
CCCGGGTCTACACCACCCGTCCGGGTCTACACCACTGACTCAGGTCTACACCACCCGCCCGGGTCTTCACCACCCGCCTGGGTCTACATCACAGCGCCCAAGCCGCCTGCAGAGGCTTCGCTCCCCCCGGTCAGCCAGGTGGCTCTGCTGTGCTCCCGCCGCATCGCGAGGGCGGGCGGGGCCGCTGGCTCGGCTGCCCTGCGCACGCCAGCCTGACAGGACACCGCGGGCCTGACGGGGGTCCTGTCCGTCCCGGCCCTGGAGAGGGAGCTGGGCCCTGGGTCTCAGGCAGGACGCTCTGATGCGAGCAGGGGTCACAGTCCTGTCGTTAGAGCGCCCGTGTATACACCGGTCACGTCGCCACACACTCCACTGGCTCTGTGTGGTCAGCTCACTCACCCTTCACAGCACCCTTAGGAGGTGGGCACCCTTTTTTTACAGACAAAGAAACTGGGGTACAAAGGGATAAACAACCTGCCCAGAGTCACACGGTGAGCGAGCGGTGGAAACAGGATCCTAACCCGGGATCCTAACTGCACAACCACTGCGCCCGGTGAGGAGGGGCGGAATCCCGCCAGGATGCCCTGGGCAGGCCCCGCTCCGTCTCCGTCTCCGCCCAGGGCAGAGGACTCCGGCCGGCAGCTGGAGGGGCCTCCGCAGCCCGCGGAGCGGGGAGCACGGCGTGCGCGGGAGGTCAAAGCAGCGGCTTCTTCACACGACCTTCTGAGGCCAGGTCTGAGCGGACGGGGAGAAACGCCAAAGACGGTGCGCTCGACCCGGGACACCGAGACGCTGCCGCCACGCACCACCAGCGGTCGCCCGGCCGCCTGGTTCTGCAGCGGCGAAATGTCCCGCATCTCAAACTCTGCGCTTTTAAAAGATTTTGTAAATAATGAGATTATGTGAGTTTGTAGAGAGTAATACGTTCTTGCTGTAAAAATTTCAAACGGTCAAAAGAGGAATCTCCGCCACCGCCCACCTGTCCCCAGGGCTGACGCTGAGTCCGTGGTCTGTCCCTCTGATGCCAGCGGTTTTCAGACCCCGCCACACGGGTGACGCCCTGTGACTTTATGACGTGACTTCCTCACTCAATGCTCTATGCCGTGGACTGAACGTCTGTGTCCCCTGACCAATCCACATGCTGACGCCACATGCCCTGTGGGGTGCTGGCGGCAGGGCCTCTGGGAGGTGACTGAGCCCCCTAGGAAGGGCTCGGTCTCCTTATAAGAGAGACCCCACAGAGCTCCATGTACCCCCCTCCACGTGAGGACACAGCGAGAAGGCACGTCTGTGAACAGGAAGCGGGTCTCACCAGACACCTGTGCCTTCATCTTGGACTTTCGACGTTTAGAACTACGTGAAATCAATGTCTGTCTTTTAAAAGTCGCCCGGTCTATGGTGTCCTGTCGCAGCAGCCTGCACAGACCAAGACACCCCTCCCCCCACCCAGGAAAGCCTTCGGGTCAGGAGAGACCTGTCCCTCCCGCAAGACGTCGCAGAGAGCAGACTACGGCACGGGGCGCATGGGCTGGGTTCGTTCGCATCCGGCCTCCCCGCCAGCCAGCTGCGTGACTGCGGGAAAGCTCCCGAACCCCTCTGGGCCTCCGCGTCCTCGTCTGCCGGGCCGGAGCTCGGCACGACGGCACCAGGTCGTGACGGTTAAATGAGCGGGTCGCGTGAGGTCCCGGAACCTGGGCCAGGCCGAGGCTCGGTGCTGCACCCTACAACCAGCTGCGGGGCAGACGCTGCAAGGACGCGCTGAAGAGTGTGTCGCCCGGCTCCTGTCGGGGATGCGTGGGCGGCCGAGGGCCCAGCCTGGGGTGTGGCCACGCGCTCCACGCAGGGTCCTGCACAGCACCGCACAGTGCTGGCCTTGCTGTGTGGGCGTTTGCCGGGGGCAGCCCAGCACCCACATCGCTCTCGCCTCAGGAGCCGTCTCGTGCGGGGCTTGTCCCCCTGGCTGGCCCTCCGGGAGCCCTGCCAAGGGACCGCGTGGCCGTGGAGAAGCCTCTGGGCCCGGCTCAGTCCCGAGTCCTGACCCCCGACCCCCGTCTCTCACCACGGTGGAGTCACCGTCCTTCCCCGTGGGACATGAGCACGTGCACGTGGCTCCTGGGTGGCCAGGTGTTAACCGACACTTAGACCTTTCCCCAGGAGGAGGCAAACCATTTTTTTTTACTGTGGAAAAAGGCTGAGAGAAAAAGTGAACAGAAACAGAAAGCACCGCCCACCACCAAGCGCACCTTTGCAGGCCCCCTACGGCGACGATTCCTGGGGGGCTCCTGGGGATGAGGGTGGCCGCCACCCTGCTCTCCGTCTGAGGTCCCGCCCGGCTCCGTGCCCTGCTCCGCGTCTTCTCTCCCAGGTGCCACCCTCAGCTTGGGGCGGGCCCGACGCTGCTCAGCCCACGCTCCTCCAGCCTCGGATAAAGGGCTGGGGGGCTGAGCCAGGCCGCCAAACCGGCCGGGCAGGACGCGGCCCTGGTCTTTCCAGCCTCCCTGCTTGGCCCCCAGCCTGGGCACCAGCGTGGGCTGCACCAGCGTGGGCTATGCCTGGCTTTTGGGGACTACAGTGTAGAACCAGGACCTTTGAAGTGTGACCTGAAGAACAAGGTCTCCCCACCTCCCCTCAGCCAATGTGTAGAAAAATACCTAACAGAGACAGTTTCCACAACGCAAATTTACATGAGGCAGTTTATCAAAAGGACTCAGCTCACAAGAGCCTGGCCTCCAGCTCAGCTCTTTGCCAAGTCGGCCTTAACAGCCGGGGGTTAGTGTGCGTCGGTTTTTATGACAAAAATTTCCGAAGATTTCAGGGAGTGGGGAGAGGGGGGCAGATCAGGGCATCGGAGGTCAAATATACGGCGACCAAAGAAAATACCATTGGCTGGTGAACATACGTCGCAGTGCACCAGTGACATGTCACTGAACTGTACGCTCGAGACCTACATGACGCTGTTAACCAATGTCACCCCGATACAGTCAACAAACAAAATCCACAAGCAAAAAAAATTTCCCTTGATTTCAAAGTAAAAAGCTTTAAAAGACAATATAAATTAAATTTTTTAGACAAATTTCTTTCTAAGCAATAAGACAGATCTAGCAAAAAAAACCCAAAAAACAAAAAACAAACAAACAAAACAAACAAATGAAAGAGAAGCAAAGTCTTTCCCCCGCGCCATAGGTATGACACACAATCCTTGCTGCATCTTTAACTGCGGAGCTAGTGCAAACCCCAATTTATGCTCACAGGCCCCGAAAGGCACTTTTGTCCCAGGCGGTCGTGGTGTGCAGGCTGCACCTGCCAGCAAGGTCACGCTGAGCCCCTCATGGGCACAGACGCTTCGGACACCCCAACAACCACAGGACGTACCCTGGGCCACCTGACGGTCCACACAGTGCAACCGGCCCAGCCAGGAAGGGCAGAAAAGGCACCACAGAGACCCACACGCGGGGCTGAGGGTCCCAAGTGACCTGCGTGCCCTGTGCTAGCCCGGTGGCCTAGAGCACTGGGTGCAGCTCAGCCAGCGAGGAAGCTCCAGGCAGTGTTATTTTTATAACCTTTCAAAGAGAGCAGAAGCCTGAACCGGGCGTGACACCAGCTCCCTTAGAGTCTCCCTGGAAAGGAGCCCTCCAGGGGAGAGCCACGCCCCAAACGGGGAGGGATGTCACGGTCACCGTGCGATGGCCCTTCCCTGAGAGCGCCCTGCTGTGCGTGCGGCCACGGAAACACAGCGCAGGACCGAGAGCAGACACCCTTAAAGCTTCGTGGACACGAGACGCTCTTGACACTCGACGCGGGGCCTCCCCGAGAGCACCACGCTGCTGCGCGAGGGCCCGGCCGGCGTCGCTGGAACCAAGGGCAGGAGACAGACAGCCGCCAGGCCAAGGCCGGGGAGGACGAGGCGGTGTGCGCCCCCACACACGGGCGCTGCGCCCCCCCACACGGGCACTGCGCCCCCTCACACGGGCACTGCGCCCCCACACACGGGCACTGCGCCCCCTCACACGGGTGCTGCACTCCCCCACATCGGCACTGCGCCTCATTTTCGGGCACTGCGCCCCCTCACACGGGCACTGCGCCCCCTCACACGGGCATCTGCGCCCCCTCACACGGGCATCTGCGCCCCCTCACACGAGTGCCTGGCCCATGTGGTGCCACCCACAGGGCCTGTCTCCCACCTGGAGCCCCTGGTCCCTCGCCCCGCCTGCCGCCTGCATCGTGCCCGTAAGTCCCAGGTTTGCACAGCAGCAGACAGACGACAACGGGGCTCCTGACAGGGGGAATGGCCGGCGGCCCGCGGTGCAGCTGTGACCGAGGACCTGGCTGGGCAGCGGGGCCTCTCCAGTTCTCGGCGAGCACGCGTCTGGAACGAACCCAGACTCTGTTGCTCGTTTGTAACTAAAGGGCAAGCTGGTCAGGGGAAGGGGAGTGCGGAGGGGCTGAGGCCGCGGAGCCCTGAGGAGCACGCGCGGAGATGCGCGGAGATGCGCGGAGACGCACGGAGATGCACGGAGATGCACAGAGACGCGCGGAGACGCACAGAGACGCACAGAGACGCACAGAGACGCGCAGAGACGCGCAGAGACGCGCAGAGATGCAGTGGGCGCTCGCAGCAGCGTGGGGCCGGCTTCCTTCCCAGGCCCCCGCCTGCAGAGCGCCCATCCTCAGATGCCCTGGCCCGCTCTGCAGGGCGGGCAGCGCTGCAGCACACCCTGCCCGGCACACCCGTCCGATACTGGGGCTTCGCATCAGAAGGCTAGGTTGCCAGACATTTAAGCCACACTCCTCAACGGATCACTGAAAAGCTGACATTTTTCCCTCCCCTGGTTCCAAACCAGACGGGGAAGCAGGCAGGTTAGCAGCTCCCAGCTCACAGTCACATTTGCTTCATGGTGTCCTGCCTTGTCCACAGGTGCTCGGGCTCACCAGGCCTCTGAGCATCCCGATGTGGCACGTTTTCTCGTCTTTCCACATTGTATCGCTAGACGAGTGTCACCTGGAGCGCATGGGCTGGGACACGGGCTTCGGGCGCTGTCTGCGTCGGCTCCTGCGGGACCCTGACCTCGACCGCGAGCTTGGCGCGGTTTTGCTGAGCCGTCCCCCATCGCGTGTGGCCCCCCGCACCAGGCAGTCTGAGGCCTTCAGTCCAGACCGGGGGGAGGCGGCACCTGGGGCTCTTGCTGTGTCTTTGAGGGATGCTGCGGCTCAGGCGGAAGACAATCAACAGCTCGGCTTGCTTTACAGCATCGAGAGGCTGCGTCCCTGTGCCCTCTCCGCCCCCACCTTCCTAGGAGACTACGGCCACCGACACAGGCCGACACCACGCTGCCATCCCCCCGCCCCGCCTTAGCTCCTCTTGCCGGCGGGACATCCGTACGCAGCCCTGGTTCCATCGTGAGCTGGCCGTGAGTGTCCCCTTCTAGGACAGAGCACCTGGGATGCTGTCCTCCCCCGGGGTGGGCCCTCCAGGTGGCACCTCTGCAGCTTCTGGCCGTGGCCCGGCCACCGCTCAGCACTCCCGCTCCCTTTCCGGCCCAGCGGGCATGTGCCTCGTTCCTGAGATCAGATACTCTGCCGCTGCGGCTTCCTTGGGAGGAGAATGTGACATTCGCAGTTTACCTGTCACCGTTGAGAGTTCGGGTGTCAGCCCAGCCATCTTTGCTAATAAACCCAAGGGCTTGCTAGGAACAGTGGAGACCCCCCGATGTGGCTCTCCCGACCCACGGGGACCCCCAGAGCTGACGGCGCAACCCCTACTGCTGCCAGCAGCACCGGCTCCCTCCAGCTCCCAGAATCACGGTGTCTGAGCCCAAACTGTCTCCGCCGCAGCAAAACTGACTGAGGGACGACAGGAGCCGGGGAAAGCGGAAGCGGAAGCAGAAGCAGTGGTTCCCTTTTGCGTCGGGCTGGATCCTCCAGAAACACCTGCAGCATGAGGGGCTGGCGAGCAAGTCCCGCGAGGGAAGGCACAACTGTCAGAGCGGGAGACGGAGCAGGTGCTTGGGTGGGCGCCAGCCCCGGCCCCCAGCAGCTGCACCAGCCTCTGCTCTAAGGGAGCCAGAGGGTCGGCGGGGACGATGGTGACGACCACTGGGCATGGTGGGGGGCACACTCCCCAGGTGCCCACCTCTCGCCTCCGCAGAGGGTGTCCCAGTGCAGGCTCAAGCGCCCCGCCCCCACCCCACACCAGCTCTGCTGCCCTTGACGGCAGGATGCAGGTTCCAAGGCCCCTCCCTGCTCCGGCTTTCCCAGAGACCTGCGTGGTCCACTGACCGGTGCCACACGGGCAGACCAGCCTTTCGCGGCTCTCTGCTCTGCCCCCCCAACTCCAGGTCCTGGCAGCAACAGTAACCAAACCCGACTGCAAAACGCACAGACTGAGGCGTGTCTAGTCAAATATGGGGTAATTACCGGGGCGAGACTTGGCAGAAAGGGGCCTTTGCGGCCCCGGTCCCCAGCACCCGAACCCCAGCATGGGACTGTGCGTTGCTGGCTCTGCCACAGGCGGGGCCCCTTTCACCCACTGGCAGGAGCGGGGCACACACTCCTTCCGGGGGGAAACCTTTTCACCTGCCGCTTGTGCCAAGTCGAGGCCTGTGCCAAGCCCTCGGACCCCTGGCCCGGCCCTCTGCCCACCTGCTCTGGTGTCACACGAGACTGCTGGGCAGGGCGCTGGGCCCCAGTCCACACTCGCTCACCCACACCCGACAGAGTCCAGGTCCGCAGACGCTGACCCGCCAGCAAGGCCACAGAGCTCTCTCCGGCGTCTGGAGCTTGCGTCGCACCGTGAAACCCACCTAAGGACGCACCGGTTCAAGTTCATCCCCGTGCGTGCGCGGGCCCCGGGCCCCGTGCACACCCCTCTTCTCAGAGCCCGACCCCAGAGCCCACCCCAGGTGCCCACATAAAGTCCCACCCTGCCCGCCACACGGACCCGAATGCACGCTTACCCTTCCTGCCGCTGGGGTGTCCCAAAGGGAAGCGCCTGCTCGGCCAACTAAGACAAAAGCGACAGCCACCTTCCCTCTCGGTACACACGTGACTTGAGAACGCTCCGGATTTCACAAGCACTGGAGAACAGAGCCAGCGCGTGCCGTAAACAAGCCTCTGTTCCTGGCAACAGGTGACCGATGACACTACGATGGGCCAGCCACAGGAAATAAGTGAGCCACGTATGTAAGCTCAGGGGTCTCAGAGCCACATTAAAAAAGTGAAAAGTTAAAATAGATTTTAAGAATGTATCATATTTAACCCAATATAGCCAAAATGTCATCCTGTCACCGTGCAACCAATATTAAAAAGGAGCCAAGGAGAAGTCCGTGGCCACCCTGTCACCGGGTCACCTTAGTCTGTAAGTTCGTGTGTGCGTTTAGCTCCCAGCGCCCCTCGGGCTCAGCAGTCACACACGGCCGTGGTACTGACACTGGACCAGCCGGCTCTCTCATCATTTCAGTTACCCGTGTGCCATTTGTGGCGGACAAAAGCTCCGACCGCCCTGGTCGGGGAGACACTGCGGAGCGGGGTCATTCTGCCTAAACGGCCTGACGGTCTGCAGCGTCAGCCCTGGAGCCGGGCGCTGCGGACGCAAACGAGACACCGTGTGCACCCGCTCCCTGCCTCCTTGTGGACGGAAAAGGGCTTCTGAGGAAAGTGGCCTCGCAGGGTGGCCCGGTCACGAATTCCCGAGGGGCGGCACACGGCTTCTCCAGGGACAGGCTCCTCTCCGCCCTGAGCCAGCCCCGCCCACCGTTTCTGCGCATCTGGGTTCACACGCCTTTGAAATCAGCCGGAGCCACCTTCAGCAGAGCACGGAATCTGTTAACCGTCCTGCAACCCAGCGGTCCCCAACCTTTTCTGCCCTGGGGACCGGGGCTCCTATGAGAATCTAACGTCCGATGATCTGAGCGGAGCTGAGGCGGTGATGCCGGCGCCGGGCAGCGGCTGCAGACACAGACGGGGCTTCGCTCGCTCACCCGCCGCTCGCCTCCTGCTGTGCAGCCCGGTTCCGAACAGGCCATGGACCGGGACCTGTCTGTGCCCGGCGGGGGGCGGGGGGGTGGGGGGGTTCGGGGACCCCTGCTGTAATCTAATCCCCAACTTGCTTTTTGCTTTTTCCCAGGTCCCTGTAACTTTCCTTACGTCTCCTCCCCAGTTCCAAATGTATAAAAGGAACAGCAAAGCTCATTCTCAGGAGCATCAGAGAGCTCGCTCCCCACAGCCAGTTTGGCCCAAATAAACTCATAAACATTCCCTACGGTTTGGGTGCTTCTTACATGCACAGTGTGGCTCAGAGCGAGGTGGACAGGCGCCAGGCACAGAGCTTCCACACGGTGAGGAGAAGCAGGTGCTCTTCAGGCCAAGCCAGGGTGGGGGTTCCCTGAGGGAGGCTCAGACCTGGGGGTGCGGACTTGGACGGAGCCTGCGGGGTCTGTGATGCGTGGGCCCTGGACCCCTGTCCTCTCTCCTACCCTCAACCCATCCAGGGCAGCCGCACCCTTACCTGTGGGCTCCCTGGGCCCGACCTGAGCAGGTGGCCTCAGCCCCTCCCAGTCCGGGAGCTGGAGCGTGGGAGGTGGGGGCGCGCCTCTGCCCGACACTCCTTGTGCTGGGAAGGCAGGAGCGGCCAGGAGCGTGGGCGGGGGCGAGCGCGGGCCACTCCCACACCTGTGCCCGCGCCCCGCCCAGCGCACGGCTGCCAGCCGGGCCGTGAGCATCGCGCAGCCTCCTGCCGGAGGCCCGGCTGTCGGCTTCTCCCTGTTCGTAGCTTCACAGAGACTCAGAGCTAGGAAAATACAAACGCGGCAGCTGGAGAACCAGCGTGTGCGGACGACAGCGAGAGGGAGCAGGGCAGGGGCAGCCTGCCGCGGACCAGCGACATCACGGGGAGGACAGGCCGCGGGCGGGGAGGACGGCGGGGTGGCTGTGTGGAGCTGCTGCCCCACCCTGGGCTGTCTGTCTGTGAACGAGGGGATCACCGGCCTGCGGGGACCACCGGCCTGAGGGGACCACCGGCCTGAGGGGACCACCGGCCTGCACCGACTTGCTGCCGCGCATGGGCGGAGCCTGCTCTTAACAGACGGGACTCTGCAGCACAGGGTGTTAAACATGGGTCCGGAATCAGCGGACGCTTTCCTGAGCGGTTTACGAAGCCCCAATCACAAACGAGGGGACACGCCCCCCAGTTCCTGGCTCCTGCAGCGCCCTCACATCCTAACGTCTCATCAGGTGGCACAGGATGAGGTCTGCATGGAACAAGTCCTGAGCCCGAGCTCCTGTCTACGGAGAGCCACGCAGGCTGCACCGTGCGGGCTGTGGTCCTCGTCCCGCCTCCCGGTGGCCCCGCCTCCCGAAAGGGCCCTCTCCCAGTGCACCCCGCATCCTGGAGTGCCCTGCCTCCCAAGGGCACCCCACTCTCCCGGCCTTGCCTCTCCTCCCACCATTGTAGACACCAGACCCGTGCAGCTGGCTTTCTCGTGAACACACTGCCCCAGTCTGGGAGGGAACGCAGAGGCCTCTCATGGGAACGCACGCACCTGCTACAGGGCCTGGCCCGCCATACGCAGGGCACCCTGGGTCCCAAGTTGCGCAGAGCCGCCCAGCCCTGGCTCCCACCCCGTCCTGCGGTTTGCTGCAGGGTCACGTCTCCCGGCTCTGGGGCCTTCTCGAGGGCCACCGTGGCAGGGACTCCGTCAGCGCACAGGGGTGCACACACCCGCACCGTGCTGCGTGTGCCCAGGAAACGTGGCTTTGAAAACACCGGGAAAGCGAAGCCTGACGGAAGAAAGTAGAGACCACGACGACTTTAGCTGGGTCAACCATGCGTCCCCACGGCGTGGGGGAACCAACCCGCGGGTAGGAACGGATTAACAGATTTAATAGTTTAAATTCAAGAGCAGGCGGGAACACAGAAAAAGGATGGTAAACGGCGATGACCGTGATCAAGTTGAAGGCCCAAGGATATCAGTGATCACGAGAAGTATACGCGGCAGTTAAAAATCCAGCCATCGGCTAAATTTACAGGAGACGAACACAGCTAAAACGTCACAGAGAGGTGGGAACTAGGTCAAAGGAGAAGACACACGCACACACACACAC